>NC_082381.1:2110916-2258583 GCF_027477595.1 Haemorhous mexicanus
ACAAAGGATCTTATTTTGTAAATATTTAACAGGAAAGATATATAGTTCTGCCATGTAGTAGCCTGCTACTGCTGTTACTGTCTCAAAAAAAAATTATTTTAGTCCTTGATCTTTTAGCTTTTTAAAGGAAAACAACTGATATGCAAAAAACCACCACGTGATGTAACTGAATATAAAAACCACAAATTCCTGTAAATATTTCTATGCTTTTAAAATATTTCGTTATTAAGAATCGATTCTGTTAGTACAAAAAAGCAACCGAAGGACAGCCAGCATTGTTAAAAAGTCTAGTTTGTAGTGTGCAGTCAAGGAGAGGGTCACATAATAAACATTTCTTTTGCCTTGACAATAGGTACCATTTCCTTTAAAACTGCATAAAAATTCTAACAGTATAGAAAAGCAATGCCCCTGTTTACAAAATCTAGCATGCCTCTGGAGGCTTGATTTTTGCAATTCTTTCCTCCTCTCTTCAAATATCACACAGGATTGTCTGAAAGCCCAGCAGTGTACTGAGGGACAGGGAGCTGGGAAAACAGAAATGTCACCCCATGTGCCACACTCATCCCCCAGTTTAACGAGGCCTTTGCACTCTTGTGTACCCATCCCATTCCTCTCCTGTCCCACACAAGCTGGAACATGGCATGTGGGTGGCTAGTAGCACTGGAAGGATCAAGATGAGGGAAGCACTAATTGCTGCTGATGCATTAACCTTTCTGTCTAAATCAGCTAGAACCAGATCCTTCATCTTCACAACCTCCAATTTATCCTTTTCTGCCATTGCATAATACCAACAGTCCTCACAAAAGGACCTGAAGAGAAATCTGCAGGAGATGTTCCAAGGACTCTCTTTACTTAACAGTCTCTCTATTTTCTTTTCTGTTTGGGATCATTTGTGGCTTTTCACAAGGTCGCTTAACCAAATGATCTATAGGTCAATACAGATATATTTTAGAGTAAACCTTTTACATATGGTATAACCCTTAACACTCTTCATGAAATTCAACTTTCACACATCAAATCAAATGTATTTTAAACACTGGAATTGGCTTGGATTTTGAACCATAAAATAAACTTGAGTTGGTTTCGTATATGAACCTCCTTTAAAGATATTTCCATTAACCCAGTGAGTTTTGGTAGCTAGCTAAAAATGTGTTAGTAAATATTTTACTTAGTCAACACTGAGGAATTAGACAATGATTACTTGACAAATGCTTTCTGCCGTGATGCTTTCACATCCACTAAACCCTGCAGTACTCCTTTAATCAGAGAAACTCAGATTAGTTAATTATTAGGTTGTCAAATTGCATGAGGGGAAGAAAAGAGCTGAACATTCTCTTGCTCAGCCACATGTGGAATAGCAGGAAGAAGTCTGGAAGGGTAAGACACTCTGAGTAAAGAAAAATTATAGCTGAACATTAAAATGCTGCAGCCACTAGCTTCAAAAACAAAGGCCAGGCATAAAAGCTCAAAAATGGAGCTGGAATATCTGGGGAAAGGTAATGAGCTAGCGAGTTACTACAGAAACTTACTCTTTTTAAGATCAGCTCACTTTGTGGACACAGAGTCCCTAAGTGGAAAATCAAAAAAGTTACCTAATATTTAATAGAAAGAGTATGTTCTATGATTATTAGTCCATTGCAGCAGTAAAATGTAATTCCTCCATAAATAATAGCATATTGCAAGGGAGAGAAAGAAAGTTACATGGAATATTAGCCAAATATAAAATTCTTGTAAGGAAAAACTTGACGGGGGAGGAAAAAAAGAGATTTCACAACAACATCTATATTGACATATTACTTTAAAGCTTAAATTTTCATTCTTTGGTAGTACTTTAAGAAATGCCACATATTTTAATCTTTTTAATCAAAGAACCCAGTGAGATTCCATAATGTAATTTTAGACGAGTAAATTTGAACTTCTAGCACTTGAAATGAGCCTTATCTTGGGCCACAAAACTTTAGGGCTTAGATGTCTCTGTCAAATTTACTACTGAGTAAATTTTTATTGAGTTATTGTACTCAGGAATACCTGGGTGGCTGTCGCAATCTGCGTAAGCAGAGTGAACAGGTTCAACAGTTACTCAGCACTGTGCACCCCCTCACAGGAGGGATGCTGAGCTGCCTCCAGCACGTGTCCAGCTTCAGCCCTGGTGCCTCCTCCTTGTTCCTGGCCTGTACAAACGTGCTCTTTGTGAAATCCCAGCTTCACAGTCCACATGAGAAGGCTTGAGACCCATCAGATGAGGAAGGGCTCAAATCTGGTGATTACTTTTATCTCTGTAAAACAGGAAACCGGGCTCGAATGAAGAGGATTGTCAAGAAAGGTTTTGTTATAGCCAGGGAAAAATTTCAGGTTCCAAAAGAGGAAAGAGGCTTTACTTTTTCTTACACTGTAAGTTTGGAAGAGTTTCTGATATATAAAGAGAAGATAGCTTAGACCTTTATTTCCATGTTTAAAAAGCTATCCTTAACAGCTAAGTTAGGGAAGGTCCACTTCTTAGTTAGTTCCATTACCTTTCTTGACTACATCTCTGTATGAATTATAATGTAAATCAAAATTAGTGAATTGTTTAAAAATTCCTCCTGAGCAAACAGTGAGTTTATAGAAAGATGCTGAATATAGAAACAGTGACACAGCAGAAATTTTCTTTTTAATCTGTACTTCTAAGTTATTTTGCAGAGGCACTGAATCCTGAAAGCCTGTACAGACTGCATAGCAAAAAGTTATGATTCATAAGATGATGACACCTAATGTAAAGACCCTAAAATTTTTTTCAGCAGAGCTATTGTGTTGTTTGTCAGAAGCAAAGCTGTACAGAGTAAAATGCTTTCCTCCCTCATGTAGCACAGGCACAAATATGGCACTTCCCATCTAGCAGATACTGCAAAATGAATTCAAAATTCTTTCAAAGTACTCCAGAACTGAAGGAAAATAAACCATTGAGATGGCAAAAAAGGAAAGGCAAAGTTCAGGTCTCTTGTCTCCATTCTCTGCTCAGGTCATCTGAGTGACAAAACCAACTGTGTACAAGGACAGAAAGAGTGTAGCCTTGCAGGTTACTTCAGCACCAAATGGATGGTATTAGACCATTTGAACTGAAATCAATCATTTCAGAAATGCAAGGTTTTATTGCCCTATGACATTGAGGAATAACAACATCAGAGGGTTTTTGACTGATGCTGCCTGTGCTTTATTTAAAATACTCAACAGTCTAGAGTCTCATCTGCTGCAAGTCTGTATTTCCACTTCTACTGCAAAGAAATCTGAACAGTCATTTACTCTTTGGGTTGTTGAAATAATAACTTAAAAAACCTTCTCTCCGAAAATTCCAGTGAAGTAACAGTTACAAAATGTCTGTAACTAGATTGCTAAATCTTTGCAAAATGAATTTGTAGCCCTACACCAGGTGGGCCCTAGACAGCCACCACAGACCACCCAGTGCTCAGCACTCGTCACAGAGGGGCAGGTCCTTTGTGTTTGTGGCTGAGGAGCTGCCAGTGGAGCTCTGACTCGCTGACAAAACACTCCAACCTATTGCAAGGTGATGCCAAGCATTGTTTTCCTCAGCAGGTCAAGGCTGCTGCTGGAGGCTGCTGTCAGCTGGTACTTCAGAGCTGCCTGGATTTAGAGACCCACACCCTGTTTGCAGAAAATACTTTATGGGCATGGCTGCATGCACGTTTATGAGTGCAGCTGCCTGAAATGTGTTAATACAGCTTACATGAGAGTTTTGGTTTTTTCCTTTCCCATCTTTCTCACCCCCATTTTGCAAGGCCACCATCTAGCTTACGAAAGACATACGGATAGTTTGATTTATGTAACTCTGATACAATGTTGTATGCATGTGTATTACAATGAAGCTATGTTTTAAACAGGAATGGTATTGGAAATATTAATAAGAAATATATTCTAAACTAATATTATAGGTGATATTGATTGGTGCAACAAATGTAGTATTTAAAAAAGCACTTAAAATATTTCCAAAAATGGTATGTTTTTCTATTATTCCTTTCACAGACAGATATGAATTTGGCATACTGTAACATCATGGCAGTGTTATGTTAATATTTACCTTTTACTTTGTCTCTTTTCTTGGCAATGGCTTTTGTCATATATGGAGGGGCTTGACAGCTGGCCTGCAAGCAAAGCTGAGTTAATAGAAGAAATAACACTTGATGATTTTCGGGTGTATCCATAGCAAGGAAGAAGACAAGGCGTCAGCATGGAAACCGATTAGAAAAGATACATGAGAATTTTTGTAAGCTAGACTACGTGCCTAAGTAGATGTGTATATGTGCCTTATTAAATTTCTGTAAAACTTTTGCCAATTATATTGACGCTGATTGCTTTGCACCAATGAACATATTAAGTTATTGTGATGTAGTTAATGACTTAAGATCACGCTTTGTTAAGGGATATAAACTGGAGAACACGCAGAAGAAAAACCTTTTTTCTTCCTGGACCTTGGTCACGTGTGTATGTCACCTCAGGTCTAAGGGTTACTGTCATATAAACCATTTAACTGCTGTCTCTGTCCTTTTACCACAGTTGGAATTTTGTGTGGCTACTCTTATAACTTGCTTCATAGCCTATAAGAAATTTCTATGGACTTAGATATTTATTTCACAGAGAGCTTTTGTTAAATCAGGACTTTTCTGGTCATTCCTGATGGTCAGAGGTGGCCATGACACTATATAAGTTGCCCACATAATGACACACAGAAAAATACAGAACTAAATTAATATAATAGAGGAATATATTAACAGATTATTGCCATATCCATTTATGGATATTAATTTTATCAATATTGATGGCTAATAATAAACTATTTACCAATCATTAACAACTACGCAACCAGTTTTAATATTGTGCAGAAAATGAATTCCCTGGAATCTGTCACATTTTAATGACATGTGGTTGCAGGGGAAGGATTTATTTATTCCTCATGTTTCTGTGACAAAAACCATTTATCCTGCAGTTCTGGCACCTTGATACTGCCCTGCCATGTCTTGAGTCAACCATCATCTGCTTTGCCTACACCAAAGTATCTTCTGGTTCTCTATTTCAAAGTTCCTGTTACTGGAAGCAGCAGCACTAGGTTCTTTGTCCCAATGGAGAGTGCCAGCTGATCTCACTGCTAGGCTCCAGTAACTGTGGGCAAGGTGCCTTGACTCTGGGGAGAAGCACAACCTGAGCTCTGGAAGCCACTGAGGAGGGAGTGCACCAGCCCACCAGCATCAGGAGGGTGGGCTCAAGGTATGGTAGGACAGCCTAGCATGGCACAGCCATTTCAGCATTGGCTTGAGCCCAGAGAGCACAGAGGGTCAGGCAGACAAGGACGGGTGCTGTTAGTTTTGGACTCTATACTTTATCTTGCCCACTCCAAGAAGTGGACAAAACACTTATTAGAAACTTACACCTCCTCTTTTTAGCAGCTGTGCATTTATGGTGTCTTTTCAAAGAGCATTTCCTTTCTGCTTTATGGTTAACCTACAGTTAAAAAAGAAACTAAACCACTTTGATCATTTTACCAACAGTGCTCCAGAGATGGCAGGCTCTAGAGTAGTACAGGTCTCGTGCACCCACAGGTAGGACCCAGGCTCTGTTTTACATTTGTGAACAGAGAGAAGTACATCAAATTTCAGCCAGGGGTCCTTTAGTATGTCCCAAGCACACAGAACCATCTGGGTGCAATTCTGTGCAAGGTGCTCTAATACAACCCTACCTGAGCAGGGAGATTGGACCATATGACCTCACTGTGGTTCCTTCCAGCCTTAGCCATTCCAGGATTCTTTAACTCATTCAATTGACCATGACAGGGTGGTTTTGAGTCTCAGCTTCAATTTCAAAAATCCCTGCTATTGCTTTTGTTTATTTGTGGGTATGATTTGGTTTGGTTTTGGTTGGGATTTTCTTTTTTTGGCAGGAGAGACTGAAGATAAATCAAAGCAAAGCTAATTAACAGAGTAATCTCCAAGGTATTCTGCATTCAATATACTACACTGACTAAATCCAAGGACTGGTTTACTTGTGTTAGGCCATGAAAGGACCTGCATTGCTCCCAGCCCTGAGAGTACAGGAACTCAGGGTGTTTTCCATAGGTCATTTAGGGCTGAACCTCCCTCCTACTTCAGAGACAGGAAGGACCACTTTACACCAGCATATTTTTATGCCATGAAACAAAATAAAAAAGCAATGGAGAGAAAGTTTTCCTCTCCAAAGGAAGTGAATTTTAAAAAGCTGGTCCTGGTTAAGCGTGTCTGTGATTACTCATCTCTTCAGAGTAATGTAATAACAGCTACCCAGCTGTAGTTCAGGCATCTATCAGTCTGGCAGCTCTCAGCTATGAAAGGTAGGTTTATTCACTGAAACACGGAACAGACAACAACTGTGTATGTGTTACTAATACTGTTGCACTCTTTCTTCCCCTGCAGATATTTATAAACAATGAATGGCACAACTCAGTCAGTGGTAAAAAATTTGCAGTCTTTAACCCTGCAACTGAAGAGAAAATCTGTGAGGTTGAAGAAGGAGACAAGGTAGGGTTTTCTTCCTTGCCCTTAACTGCAACTTTAATTTCCGTGCATCTTAAAAGTAGGAAGGCAAGCAGCCATTTGTGCAATGTAAAACCACCTCAGAGGGACCTACTTCATCCTGCACACTCTCTTTCACAAACTCTTTTTTAATAAACCATAATATTTTTCGGAAAGAGAGGCTGAAAAACTGCTTTACCTGCGGCTCATATGAGAAAAGTTCTGAAGAAGCTTTTTTTTGCTTATCTGTTTTACTAATATTATTGATTCTTTTTCTTATGCTCATTGACATCTAAAAAATTTAGGTGGGATTTTATTTTTCTCTTCTATTTTCTTCGTTACAAATTAATATATTCTTGTTCATGGCACATTTATATAAGGCTTTTCCTTGCAGAAAATATAAAAAGGACAAATACCTACCATTTCCCACAAATTCTCTGAGGATCACTACCATGAGTATTTTTAGCTAAACGTGGTCTCAGTATTGCCCCCTACAAATATTTTGTTTTGTGAAAAACATATTGGAACATAGTCCTAAAAATTACTTTCAAGTTGAAGGGAGCCTATCAAATAGTCACTAATTCCACAAAACAGACCTCCTTAATGCATGTTGAATCAATGAAGCAGATGACTAAAAATATTACTCAAAACTGTAAAGAAACATAATTTTTTAAAATTTTTATGAGATTCTGTAGTAGAACATTTCAGACAGATGCCATGTAATCACAGATATAATGAAAACCTAGGCACTTGTCTCTGTATTTTTGTTACATTTTGTGTTTTTCTTATGACCAGGATTTGCCTAGTGCTACCCTACAGTTTAAAAATAATGAAGGAGGTAGTTTTTTTTATATGGGATAGACAATGTGCTTAACAGCATTAAAAGTACTGAGCAAAGAAAGGGTTTGTTGATATATTCTGAGGAAGTAAATACAAGAAATGAAGGTCTTATTTCTACTTTATGAGATGACTGTAACTGGAAATAAAGCTGGTTTTATAATTACTGGTTTGGTTCTTGCACATATAGATTTAATTTTCAACAGTTTCACTTCAAATTTAATTTTCCATCCAAAAATGAATTTTTTTTTCACATTTCTCACAAAATGATATATTCATTTTAGTCAAGAAACAGGCATCTCTACAATGCTGCGTATAAGAAGCATTTCTTAAGTTTAGCATCAAAATGTTAAACACATTTTAATCCAGTAGAACTAATGTAAAACTTGTAAGTTTGTCTGTGTTCTAAGTTCACCAAAAATTATTGCCAACATAATAAGCACATGCTTTTTTCAAAATCTTTTCATTTACTGTACAGAAATTCACACTGAAATAAAATTCTCTTTTGAGAAATACACTCAGAATGATGTAATAACAGCTATCCAATTTTAGTTCAGACATCTATCAATTAAATCTTTCTCACTCTGGTCTGTAATCTCATCTAATAATTTCTGTCTCTAATGCTGCCTAGTACTTGAGCAATAGTGACCACCAATTAGTAAGAAGGTCATAATGATGTCATATTTCAAACATTTTCATAGAGAAACATGGCTAAGAAAGTTCTAATTATTTCACCGGGAATGAAATAATTTAAAAAAATCCAAACACCTGAAGTTTTTCAAAGGTTTTTCTTTTCTTTAATACCACTATAAGTAGTGCTGAGACACTGATAATTTATCATCCCAAATTAAATTACTTGTATCCTGCAACTGTTCAGTTATCATTCAAAATTTTTGTAGCTTTATTTCCTGACAAGCTCTCTAACAATTCGTTAAATAAAAGAGATCATACTATTCAAAACACAGGTTTGCTTTCTCTTCAATAATTTTGCAAACTAATGTGTAATGACAACTGCTATTAAGTAAATTGCCTAGTGAATTGTGCAGATCTAGTAAATTACATGGCCATTATGAACCTAATATGCAAGAGGCTAGACTTCAGACAATGAACCCAGAGATTTTAGGAATTTAATTTGTGCATACAATAGGGTTGACAAAGGGCTGTCCACTGCCTTGCAGTGGCATTTTAAAAAACAAGAGGAGATTACAAAGAACAGACATGTATGTGGGTGGGAATTGTTTGCTTCCAGTTTGATGGCTCTTTCAAGCTACATTCCTAATCCTAAAGACCCCTAGTGATAATAAAGCAGCTCATCAAATGGTCAGCATATGTAAACTAAAGGTACTTCTGTAAAAAATCTAAACCAGCTCAGAAAGGAGGTTTTATACTCATAGAATAGATTTATGTAATGAAATTAAATTTATACAGTTGAAGAACAATATTTTTTATTACTTTTCATTCGCAGCCCTCTATTACTCTTATACTATTTTTCTCAGTTTCAATTACTCCTGCATTTCTAGTAGAAAGAACACCAGACAATGTAGATTTAATTTACATCATTCATACTCATATGATATTTTTTCTCCTTCTCCTTTTCCAGTTAAGGCCAAGCCACTGCCCTTAGTCCTACTGCAAAGATGTAGAAAATCTATGATAAGGTCACAGATCATGATGAGGTGATTGACAACATGCTGACAGATTCTGAAGAAAATCAGTTCTTAATTTGGTAGATTTTAGGTGCCTGGTGTAGGTGATTGGTCAGTATCACTCTATAGAAATGGCTATGCTATTCGTATAGTTCCTTCCTACCTTTTCCAAACTTTTCTGGAAAAACTTTTGGAATTTCTGTGGCCTTCTGCTTCACAGGTCTGTCCTGGGCTTTCCAAGCCACTACCACACCCCACTCAAAGATTCTTAAAATTACTTGATGACTACCAATAGCAGTTAAAGATTCAAGACCAAGTTCACATTTAAAACAATTGACCATAGTGTTGACTTTGTTGAATTTGCTGACTTAATCAACCTTGATAATGATTTCCCTGGAGGAGATATTAGCATACAGCAGGACAAAAAAAAATGTTTGAAAGATATCCTTCAAACATTGCATGCAAATTCTCTGGGAGACGTGGCCTATATATTAACTCCTTTTTATTCTTTTTTTCCTCAAAATTTTTCTTTTCTGACAAAAAATCTAGATTAAACCTCTTTTCTATGTCACCATTTTCATTGGTAAATTTTAAAAGAAATATTGAAATACTGAAGAATTCCAAGTACTAAAAGCCTTTTTTCAAGAAATTGTTCTTGCTTTTCCTTAAATCCTGGAATACCCTTTGCACAGAATAGTTTCATTCTAGATTTTTCTTCTATAGTGGAAACCAAATGATAAATAACAAAATATGTGATAAAAAATATTAATGGACCAACAAATTAGCTGACATATGCAAAGACAGTGCTTAAACTTCAAAATACCTAGGCTTAGCTTTGTAAACATGCCTTCTTTTAATTTTTAAAGTAATTTTATACATAAATATTTCTTAAAACCCTCAAAAATAAATTTACTGGTTTGTCTTCCTTAATAATAAATTTGTGTTGATTTTATGAAACATCCTAAGGAACAGGCTTTTCTAACATGGGCTTCATTGCCCCTGTAAGATACTTTCAGATGATAGGTAATTAAGCATTTACCTTACAGACTCAGGCTTCTCTTTGTAAATAAAAGAGATGATATCATTAATGCATATGCTTAGTGTATAGGAAGGGCTTAAAAATCTAAATTTTAAAAATAAAGTTCTTTGATGTATTTTTATTTTGGAAACTTTGAGAACCCATCTGTTTCTCACAGAATTTTACATTCCTGAAATAACAACAGAAGGGTTTGAAAGAAAATAGCCCACGTATTCAACATTACTGGTACTAATTTTTATTAGATTGGGGTTTTTTTCTCTTATTTCAACTTTCTGTCAAACTTATGCTGAACTTCACACATGGAACAGCAGAAAAAAGGCTTATGACAGAGCCGATTATTGATCACCTAAGTGTTTTTGTTTTGCCTACAGGCGGACGTAGACAAGGCAGTGAAAGCAGCTAGAAAGGCTTTTGAGCTCGGGTCAACCTGGCGCACAATGGATGCCTCAGAGCGAGGAAGGCTCTTGAATAAACTCGCTGACTTGGTGGAAAGAGATCGTCTGATTCTAGCTGTGAGTACGAGATGTGAACAAAAGGACAAGAAGGAAAGTCCTGATTTTTACAGAAGGGTTCAGGAGAGTTTAACAGCCAACTCTTTGGAAAGCTAGGCTGGCTCACTACTTGCTTTTTTCCTCTGTAACAAATGGACTTCTCTAAGCTGGCTTGCACGCTGGTCTCTTAACACCCTATATCCACAAAGTACTTGAGTATTTGATTAGCTTTAAATTGATACTTACACTGCCTACAACCACAGTAATTTGAATCACTGATTCTTAAGGGCCCAGTAATATTGACTCAATGGTTAATGCTCGTCTAAACCAAAGTCTGAATCAAGGCCTAAACTTAAATCAAAGCCTGAATCAAGGCCTAAACTCAAAGCCTGGCTCCATGCTTATAGATGATACAAATCAGAACTAGGAAAGTTGGAACTTCATGACTCTAAATTTTCTTATCCCTGGTCCTTCATTTACTCCAGCTTGCTACTAGTAACTGTTGATAAAGCTTAAGGAGAACCAAAGGCAACAATGGATTATTTTAAAAAGAGCAATAACATGAGTGCTGGGGCATGATGCCCTCTCCTTACAAACCACTGTGTACTGGCTATTTTACCACACTTAACAGAAGCCACATAACTTGTAATGCTCTCACCTACAGATTGTGCGCTAAGGCAAGAAATGACATATAAAATAGAAATACACCACCAATTTGATAAATGGTAGTATCCTCTCCACCTTGCTTAAAACTCCACTTATGATGCTATTATTAAGGTGACTTCTCTGCTATTTCAAGCACATTCTGGAATTAAAATTTAGGTGGGATAATAGTTTGTGCTGAAGATGAATCCTGGTTTTCTACAAACAGCATAAAAATTTAGGCAGGGAGGAGTATCCAACATTCAGGATGATCACTCAGACTGATCTAGCTACAGTTTGAAGTATTTAGCCATTAGACACAAAATATGCTGTAGGTAAGCTCATAAAATTTAAACCTTCAGATATGTGAAATCTGCAAGGCATCTGTTGCCCATTATATAGTAGAGTATCTCAGGAGAAATCTTGTGTGGGTGGAACTTATGTCCTTCAAAATGCTAGATTTGAGTTGAGAGTGACCAAATTCAAAGATAGCTATATTCTAAATACAGCAGTATGCCCTCTTGTCCATTGAATAATTGGATGAGCTGGCATTTCTTTCTTCATTGTACAGTCTAAGGCCCTACAAACGCAAAAAGGATGAAGATACAATCTTTTTTTCCACAGGAAAGATGGAACATTGAATTAGTTTTTGTTTACATTTGCCATTTTCATAATATAAAATAATTGCTTTTCTCTGGGGCCCCTCCCAGGTCTCTATTTTACTGATTTTATTTGTATTTCCTACAACATAATCACTTTATTAATTATTTTCCTTTACAGAAAGGGTATAGATGAGTGAAGTGCTTTCCAGATTTTGATGAAGCGAGATTTTCTCCACTCAGTTTATCCTACCTGCAAAACTAGGTCTATAGAGTAACACATACTCCCACAGACTAGAGATCAAAACAGATGTCCAAAGCTCATTGCAAAGTCATTTTCCTGTGATCATGCATGTGACCGGGATGAAAATTATTCCATTTCAGTGCTTTATTTGTTGATAAGATGTTTCAGAGGCTCAGCAGACCTATAGATAGCCAACTGAAAGAGTAAGTCAAAGCAAGGTACTGGAAGAGCCACTGAGAACTGTTACTATAAATTCAATCTCTTGTGATGTTGAAGAGATTCAGAGATTTCATAAGTTTGAGGCCACAGAAGAATTTTCTCCCATGTCCAAACAGAATGGAAATGGTGCCACACATATTATGCCTGGAATGGCAAGGGCATATCTCATTTAATCAGTCCCTTGTTGCTGAGAGCCATCAAGCACTGCTGCCTTCTCTGTTTGTTCTGTTCTCTTCCCAAGTATTGTATCTGAAACGTTTCTGGTTAACTAAAAATGGGGACTTCACAGGGGAGTTGTTGGTGAAAAACTGTTCTTGGAGTATCAGTCTGTTGATCTGACTGGAAATGATAAAGAATGCCAACCTGATTACATCTTGAAATTATAGTTTAGATCTTAAAACTATAGTTTGGGCTCTTCCTGCTGAACATGTTCATTCACAGAGTTGAAGGTCTTCAATCTCTCTGTTTTTGAAAACTTGAGAAAAATATTTTTGAAGCATCAAAAATATGTGGACACTATTTAAGGACTGTTCATGATCTTTATGTCCCAATAGCAGGGGGCATGGAAATTAATCCAAACTACGTTCCTTAGATTTGGCTGGAAATCAACCCTATTTAGAGACTCTCTTCTGTAGAAGTATTTATTTCTCTTAAGGAATTTTTCTCATGTAAGAATTCTAGACGGCTCAGATCTTTCCCTTGCACATCAAACACTCAAGGTGTATTTAGGGTATTTTTTACCAGACTTGAGTCTTGCTGATATTTTATTTGCATCAGTTATTTGCACTGTCTCCTTCCTAACCTCCTGATCTTTGCTGGCAAAATTTTTAACATAAAGTAGAACTGTGTAACTGATTCATATGGGTGAGATGTTTTTTGAGTAAACCTTACCACTACAAATGCATTGTGATCATGTTATCTGCGTTGCTCAATACAAACAAGCCATGACGAAAATTTCTCACTATGAAATTGCTACATTCAGTTTTTCAAGATGTGTTCTTCAGAGGGGAGTAATCTAAATGTTTGTTCTAAAGCTGAAATCCTCAAAGTGAACTTCCAAAACCTAAATTACAAAGCACAATCAAAAGAAGCATTATCAGTATTTGATATTATTGTATTGAACTCTTTAATTGCTGTTTTCTGCAGACAATGGAAACCATTGATGGTGGGAAGCTCTTTTCCACGTCCTATTTAATGGATTTGGGTGCCTGTGTCAAAACTTTACGCTACTACGCAGGCTGGGCTGATAAAGTCCATGGGCGTACTGTTCCATTGGGTGAGTAATTCTGAGATAACAAAGCCACAGAACTGAGGCCAACACAAGCTGTAAATAACTGACTTTTATCTAAAAGTTGTGCAGCACTGAAAATATCTCCAATGGAAAATATTTTTGAAAGTTTTTAAGATAGGTTATTAAAGAGCTCTCATAGTTCTCAGTTTAAACATTTAGTGTAGGTCTTCACATTTATTTCTTGTTCCATACACTAACAAGTATTGTTTGTGAACCAAAAAAATTTAACCTGCGTATGCATCTAAGAAATGCGTTAGGCTACTTTTGCATAGCAATGTGTTGTTTATACAAGGCTACTGTAGTGAGGCCTGGGTGTCTACATATTTAAACAAAGATTAGCACAAAGCAGTAATATTTACTTCAGTGATTGGATAATGTGTTAGGAAAAGTACTACGACATAGGAATGAGGAAACAGCACTTGCTAAAATTTCGTCCCATTCCCTTTCCATTTAGCAGCTCTACGAAAACATTGTCTCCCTAGCTACCTTCTCTCAGCAAGGCAAATAAAAGAATGGTAATAAAGAAGGATTTAAGGAAAAGGTAACAAAGAAGGAATTAAGGAAAAGGTAATAAAGAAGGAATTAAGGAAAACTAGTGTGATAAATACTTCCAACTTCTTTGCCTCCTATAGACCTCTATACTAGGTTTAATGGAACACATGTATATGCGAATAAAAGAGAATTTTATATTTAATGGATTTGATTTAAGCTACAATCTAATGTTAAAAAATGTCTGATATGTACCTCGGATTTAAAAGACAAGTTTTTGAATGAAAAAAAAAAAAGGTGATAAAAGAAAAAAGAAATGAGGAATGCTTATTGGTGTGCTGTACATACCATTTTGAGAAGCAGGGTTGTCACTGCAAAAAGACAGTCAGACTGGAAAAATCAAACCTTGAAGCAAGTAGACATTGAATCCAGATGTACTTTATGGCTTACTGCATAGTTAAGATTTTGAAAATATCATTTATAAGAAAAATTGTATCCAGCTAAATTTGGTACCCTACTTTATCATCTTTGTGATTTAACTGTTTCTCACAAATACTTTGTCTCAATGCCTTATTTATTTCTTTTTCCCATAGATGGAAACTTTTTTACCTTTACTAGACATGAGCCTATTGGGGTGTGTGGCCAAATTATTCCTGTAAGTTGGAAACATTTATGTAAATACAAATGTTCCTTGCTACAAATGGAAATGCATTTGAAATTTTACCTATGCAAGTGCATTTGTGAAGCATTAATAACCATAAATTTTCAGGTGCTGAAAGACAGTCTATCCTCACTTCTATAATTCTGATTCATCAGCGTGTGATGAGTTACTTTGCTCCAACCTTGTCCCTCTCCTCCCTGCTCATGGAGAGAAAATAAATCTCAAATTTTGACTTACAAAATAATTTGAAAGATGGAATTGTGTTTTCTTGAAAGTGAAAGAATTAGAAACAAGCATGTAGGAGACTGTAATATTTACAGTCTATTATGTTTAAGCCTATAAGCCTATAAACAATAAGCTCTTTAAGACCTGGAATATCTGTTATGCTCTGTACAGCATTCAGACAGCTGGATCTTTGTTTATAGCTAAGACTCATTCACCATGATGGTGGTACAAGTTACAACACAAAGAATGTGTCCAATAAAGCTCCTGTTTGGCACATCTGAATTCCTAGTTTTGAACTCACTCTTTTCAACTGAAGTTTCAAAAGGCCTACTTCAGTCTGCTCATTCAAAACACTTGAGGAGCTCAAGTTCTAAATGTATTTGTGAAGTCTCTGTAGTTTTGGTGGGTGTTTGTGAAAATAGCTCTATGCACTAGGCTCTCCTACTCTACCCACCACCTTGCACATGGTAGTTATGAGCAGCCTCACCTGACATGCTTGACAACTCAACAGATTGTGAAAAAGTCACCTTGTCTATAAGGTCTGCTCCAACATGTGAGGCCTGCTCATGTTCCCAACATCTTTAAGATGTTCTTGAAAATTTGCTGTATCTTTAGACCACCACATTGATTTGGAGAACATTGCTTGAATATGTTTGTATCCAGCCTCTAGGAGAGCTTGGAAAACTGCTGGTTTAGATCCTCTTGTAGGTCAGGCACAAGACATTTCAAATAAAACACTCAGTCAAGCTATGATATAGAGCTAGAAGCACTAGATGTGGCCATTTAAAATATAATTATCTCTTGGAAGTACAAGCAGCAGCTAGAACAAACACTGACTTCGCTTGTAAAATGCTAAGTATTTCTGAGTATATCTTCTTTTTCTCTGCATTGAAATATGAACCAACAAACTAGAGTTTTCTATAGAAACCAAAACTGTGAGGACTATGTGTATGTTGCAAACTGCTTTGGATAGCTCACCCTTTCCACTTCCTTTCACTTGTGCAGTTGTATGTACAACTTTAACAATGAATATGCAGAAAACCCTGTAATCCCTCACTTTATATAATTTATGATCCCATTATTTTTTGGGCTGGGGTGAGTCTGAAAGGAGACAAGGAGGGAAAAAAAGAAGTGTTGCATGTATGTTCCTCCTAGCCTTTCTACATAATAGGTAACTCTTAACTGCCTTTTCCCCCATTTCAAAAAGGTATCTGTTGAGCTGAGGCTCATGGCCTCAATGCCACCAAAACTACAGTAAATATTCTCCAAGGGGAAAAGCTGTTTTCCCCTGGCCATGCTGACCCTCACACTGCAGAGCATGGGATCCAAAGCATTCAGCTGCTCTTCAGTCTGCCTGAATTGCTCACAACAGACAGCTGCCAGTGAAACCTCCAGGGGAGAGGGCAGGGACAGCATTATGTGTTATTACCTTCTCTCCCTTAGAAAGCTGAATTGGTGATGGATGTGACCATTCAAGACAGCAAAACTCCCAATTGCACCACTAATCCAACAACTGCCTGTAATACTTTGTTAAAGGAGTACACTCATTGTCTCTTGAGCTTGTAACTAAAACCTCAGATCCCCTAGACTTATACATACACAACAATCCCCAGTTTGTACTACGTGGCTTGCCAATTGTTTTTCTCAAAACATCTTCTTTCTGAAAGGAGTTCAACAAAAAGTTCAACCACCCAGCTGAAAATTTGCACTATTATAACAGAAAAAGCTGAGGTATTTTGGTGATGTATTAGAAACAGGATACATTTTCTCATCTGTTTTTCAGTGGAACTTCCCATTGGTTATGTTCATCTGGAAGATTGCCCCTGCCCTTTGTTGTGGAAACACGGTGGTTGTCAAACCAGCAGAACAAACTCCACTCAGTGCCCTTTACATGGGATCCTTAATTAAAGAGGTAAGTCACCAACAACAGGGTTATATGCCCCTCTCAGAAGTGTAAGAGTACACTGCAGCTGAAATGCCACAAAGGTAATACAAGACAGGCTTATTGCATGCCTAGTCTTGCACTGTGGAGCTTACCTTGCTGTAAACCACTGAAGCCAAACCAGGGCAAAAGCATGCATATCTTTCCAGCCTAGTACACACACAAAAAATCCCACAACATCAATTTAGTAACTCCATTCTTTAGCAAATATCTTTGTATTACCAAAGCACAGTACCTTTCAGAGTCAAAAGCAAACAAGGAATCAAGTGCAGAGGATTTGGAGGTGGGTGGCAATGACTTTATTAGCACAGTTATCACAGAAAAGAACCTGCTTGTACAGCTTTTTTTTTTTTTAACTGAACAAAGTTTTCACCCACCTAAGTTTATTATTAACAGGGAGCTGTAAAATCAAGCTGGTGACTGCTGCCAAACTTGTGAATTTTCTTCACACAGAAACTGTGAGAAGACACTTTGTGCTCCTGAGCAAGGGCTGTGCCTGTTACTTCAGCTGGTATCTCCAAAGCTAACTATTGTGCCCTGTCCAGCAAACACCTAAAGAGAACAGTAAAACAGGTTAGCTTTCTTCCCAATAAAATCAATAAATGCAATCTAAGATGTTCAAAGGTTGGCACAGATGTCAATAATCACCAGTGCAGTAACCTTGCAGAGTTTTAGTGGAATGACTTGGCACATTTTTTTAATTCTGCTGTAACACAGTGATTCAACACAGCACACTGACTGGTTGCGTGTTAATATTAAACAGAATCTAAATTATTATCAGAATGGAGCCATGTCCTGCTACTATTGTATCACACAGTAAATGCTATTAGATAATACTGGGGAGGAGGAATAGCTTTTAAAAATATGAGAGAGACCTTCTCTATTCATTTCCAACAATAAGTATCTGAAAGTGTATTTCTCTGAAAAAAGTAGCTTTACAGGGAAATTAGCTAAATTCTGCTATGATCTAATGAAATATCTATTGTGATATTCTGATTTCTTGAAAGGCAAGCTCAGAAGTGGGAATGTGACAAATACCCAGAATATCAAAAATACACTGGACGCCAAGTCCCTGACAGCGATCACTTCAACAGCTGCTTTAGACTTGTGAAAATATCCTGAGGTCTAAAAAAAATTTTTCTAGTTCCCAAATGCCCACTTTAAAAAAAAAAAAAAAAAAAAATATATATAGTCAAAATATAGTCACTTCTGATAACCTTCACTGTCTTGCTTAATGACACTCACAAAACTCCCCTACTAACATATAAAGAAGAGCTCCTAAAACAAACATGGAAATGAAATGCTCAAAGGGAGATTTCTCTACACAAAGTAAGAAAGAAAGGCAATGCTAAGCAAATGGAAAGAACTTCATGGTCTCATCAATTTCAGGGTAAATATTTATCTGGAAAATTAAATGAGCATAACAAGCATTGACCTACTGTATCTGAGCATGAAACTGTAAGGAATAAAAGTTGCTTGAACAAAAGTAACAACCTGGTATCCAAATGCAGGACATGACTTTTAGGAGCTCCACCTCACCACCTGAAATTCACCATTTTCCAAAAAAACTATGGAGCTTTATTTTGTAATTCCAAAGTCCTGTTTAGTGCTATAAAGAGACTTATTGAAGTGATAATGCAGGATATGAATCTATTTGATATTTTAATTCTGTGTTTCTCAAGTGTCATTGAAATTGTGCAGCTGCTTCAAAAACCAACAAAATTCCATCTACTCTTGGCAAATCCTTGGAGTTTGCCTGACAAGCTCCTGGAAGAAAATAGCTTATTTAGTTGGGAATGGAACATATCTAGTACAGGATTTATGGGAAACAATGCATTTGTTTTGAACCATAGGAAAATTTTATTTGCATAAAAAACGTGCAAGATATTGAAACTATGCCTATCTCAGCCTGCTTGTTTATGCTTGGTAGCTGCCTCTTTCCTGCTGTAAGCTCTCATGTTGCCCACTGTACTTTCAACCTACATCCAGAGTTCCATCACTTTTCTCAACTTCAGTAGCAGATCATAAATTAAATTTCATCTAGCATGGATATCAATGTGCAGAAGTCAGCAAGCACATCTGTTGATTCAAACAGCTTTAATGAAGCAGACATGAAAGTAAGCAATATTTCTTTACACATCTGAGTGACAAAATTTTAAAAAATATTTCTTCAGAAATGGCACTGACAAAGAATGAAAGCAATAGATTCATTTGGGAAAAAGCAAAAAAGACAGGCGAAAGAAAGAGGGTGCAAATTGTGTGAGAATGAAACCTTGTGGGGCTCTAGGGCTGAGAATAAATATATGGCTAGGAAAAGGTGGCTGGAGGACTGAAAAGGGAAGACCATGCAACACATGTTCTTAAAGTTATTATCCTTCCCCAAATTTACAGGATTCTTTCTTCCAATTCAGGCAGGATTTCCACCTGGAGTAGTGAATATTGTGCCAGGCTTTGGACCCACCGCTGGAGCAGCAATTTCTCACCACATGGACATAGATAAAGTAGCCTTCACAGGCTCTACAGAGGTACTATTATGAATGCAAGAAAATATAAGCAGGAAATGTGTCCCTCAGATTCCCAGCAATGATTTAATGTCTAACTTATTCTGTGTAATTATTTTAACTCTCTTCTTTCTTAATGCTGCTGGTTTGTTAAACAAAGTCTGTTTAATGATTTGTTGGTTATTATTAACTTTAAACATATTTAAACAATGTTTGTATTGCTGGAAAGCCCTTTAAACAAAGGCAGTCCATGAGGTACAGTAGATCCTAGTGTACCAAAGGTATTTTAAGTTTTACTCCTTTAAAGCAAAACTTTTTCATAACATTCTTTTTTAAGATGATCTGCTATCTTTGAGTTTAATAACAACAGGATGACAGGAAGGTATACCTAGGAAAAGTCATTCTTCATTCTGCACACTTTTAGGTGAGGTGACAGATTTTTGGTGTTTCATTGATGCTAAGTACCATCTGGGTGGTCTGGGTGTTTAAATATTTATCTGTTAAAAAGGAAGGTCACTGTTAATTTTCCCTAACCTTCACTCTGACGAACTGTGAATACCATGATAGAATATTTCTCATTGCAGGCTATATATACGATTAAGGATTAGCTATTTCTTTGATACAGGTCATTATATTGTCTGTCTAAATGCATGCTAAATGGAAAAACTGCCATCTGGTCTCTTAACTTCTTGGATATAGACTCCAAAGATAAATATCATAGCTTCATGTCAGGGATCAGTCCACACTGAGTGCAAGAGTTATGCTTACTCTCAGAAACCATCAGCTCTCCAGTAATGAGATATGAAAACAACCCAAAATCCTGACATCTGAGAAATATCCCACAGATGTTGCCAATAGTCAGTGACAATTACAGTTCCCAGTGCCCAGTGATCCTCCAAAGGCAGAGGGACCAGAGGTTGTATTCTAGAGTTTGGTGACTGTTCTCTTCTTGCAGTGCAATTTAGCAGTGAGAAATGAGGGCAGGAAGGCTGACAGAGGGAGAAAGTTTGCCTGATGGTTGCTACACACAGGCAGTTAGAGACCAAAGCCACAAGAGCTACGAGCAGATTTTTCCTTCACAGCTTTTCCAGGGCAGTTCATACTAAGTAGTTAATTCAGTCGTGTCATCAGTAGAAAAAAGCAGGGCAAGGGTCCTAGCTTGCAGTGCTCATTTCCTGCTCTTCGTCCATCCAGGGGAGAAACTGAAACAAGGAAGAGTGTCCATGCAGCCAGTGTAGATTGTCTCGTAAACTTTGTGCACTAAAGAGCCTTCTCACGCATAAAACAAAGGAATTTTAACCTGATGGGAGTAACAGGTGAAGCAGCAACCTGTGCCTGCTTTAGATTAGAGATATGTGCAAGTAGAGCGGTAGCAACTGAAAAAGCACCAGGTATCTTTAGCATTACAGGGGGAAACTCTTCTAGAAAGCATTTCCAGTTCATAGGGTGCAAGTCCCCTGTACCCTGACTCTTTTCAGTTGTTTTATTTTAACTTATTTTTCATTTTATTACTGGGATAGTAGAAATGTCTCAACTGATTTCCACTTTTGAGGAAATCAGAAAAGTATTATAGAGGCCATTATGAACTTTTTGACATGAATCTTTCCTCTTCCTACCTTTTAGGTTGGTCAACTGATTAAAGAAGCAGCAGGCAAGAGCAACCTGAAGAGAGTTACCTTGGAACTTGGAGGAAAAAGTCCTAACATTATATTTGCAGATGCCGATTGTTAGTAGCAATTTTATCATATGAACTACTACTATTGAAAATCCAATATGCTTTTTCCTTTCTTTGCCAGTAAATTAATTGAACCTTTTCAAAAAATAAGTAATTTTTAATGCTTTCTGGTCATGCCATAATTTTAAGTTAGATTGCTGCCAATGTCAATTGCTCCTGATTAAATGTGGAGCTCTGAAAGCCTGTTCACCCTTCATGTAATTAATGATCATCCTAATGAAACATGAATGAAGACTGAAAAGAAGATAGAAGGATCTTAAACAGGTTTATTAACTTCATGTCTAAATACTCTTCTTGACCCTCCTGACAGGGCAAATAATGTTAAATCTGCATTTCCACAGAATACCTGAATGTGTGTTCAGCTAGGTGTACCGTGATGCTCTTGAGAAGGGTAGTTGGGACACAAGTAAATGGTTGTATATCTATCTGTGTTTTAAAGGGCCATAAAAATAAAAAGTGCTAGAAAGGGAAATTAGATGGGTGACAAAGATTAGTAAAGAATTTATGATGTGACGATTCAGGTTTATGATCTGATGAACTCTGCATTTCTTTGCAGTGGATGCTGCTGTGGAGTTTGCCCATATTGGTGTGTTCTATCACCAGGGACAATGCTGCATAGCAGGATCTAGGATTTTTGTGGAAGAGCCTATTTATGATGAGTTTGTTCGCCGGAGCATTGAAAGAGTAAAGAAGTATACTCTTGGGGATCCTTTGAAGCCTGGTGTACAGCAAGGCCCTCAAGTGAGTAATATTACATGTTTTCAGACTAATTCTGTCATGACACCACAATTTAATGTCCTTCCAAACCTACTGTCGCACTAGTTTCAAGGCTAAGTACAGTTTTGTAGAGGTTAGTCTGGAGTACAACGAGGAAGAAATCAGAGTGATTGTTATTTGTACCAGTATCATAGGCCTAAGGTCTCTTTCTCTTTTTATTATTGAAGGTGAACAATTATAAAAAATTGAAATGCTTTGACAAAGCTCCAATGCAAGATCTGTAAAAGTGCAAGTACAATCACCTATGTCATGTAAGAACTTGCTACCTTTTCATTCAGATAGTGCCACTATAAGTGACTAACTTGAAGAAATAAGACCATTAAAATCTTTTCCCCTTTTTCAGGTTACTTGACTTTTATTATGCTGCTCTCAGTTTTAGAATATTACACAATCAAAATGCAAGAGTTTTTTTTCTCCTTTTGTTAAAAGATCATACCAACAGCTTTCCCATCAAATGAATGTTAAAATGCAGCATTAAAAAGAATTGCTATCACAATGCTGTGAACTCAACACTGTTACAGTAGATCTCATCTAGTCTTATTCCCACATCAGCTTATATTGCAGGACATGGAATAAAAGTATGGAAAAAAGCACTGTAGTAGAGACAAAGAAAAAGTAGGAGACAAAACCACTCCCATGCATTTGATAGAGTAATATATTCTTTACTGGTTATCACAGTCATTTTGAGTAATAAAAGACACCCAGTAAATTGGAAAAAAATTGCACTCCCAGCCACAAAATATTTGGGAAATGTAAAAATATTATTTTAATATCCTGGAATATGTTTTGATACAAGAAAATAAATTCAGCAGAATAAATTTAAAAGTCAAAGGGCAGGAAGATTCAGAAAAGTAAACTCCATTTGTCTGGTGCACAGCTAATATAAAATTAACAGAAATGCTCTCTCATATTATTGTGGCTTTATTGAGTTTGGATTTCACGCTAACAATTCAAATGAGAGATGTAAATACACTCTTACTAAAAATTAAGGAAGTTAAACATGTGAAAAAAGCAATAATGAAAATATTTGAATGAGCATAAAGACTCTTTCTCCTCCAGTCTCATACTTTGCATTTTTAACCTTTTTTTATCCTTAGCAACCTTTAGCTGAAGTTTAACTACTTTACAGATTAGAAAATATTCTCCTTTTAGAACTGGTATGATTCCTTTAATGGAAAATTATAAGTATGGGTGCAGCTGCATTTCTTATATAGTAGGTGTGTTAAATATCTCTCTTTGTTCTCAGATTCCATGTTACGTGTTCTAGAGTAATTCTTTCTAGAAACAAAAAATTACAGCCTGTGTCAGGTCTATTCACTGTGGTGCATTGCCACAGAGAAAAAGCCATCTTTTTCTCCAGCTCACAGGGACGCAGGTTTAGGTTAATAAGCTAGAAGACCAACTGTTATCAGTGTGTGTTGTTTTCATTCCTGAAATATCTTTTCATTCAGATTGATGAGGAGCAGTATAAAAAAATCCTGGACCTAATTGAGAGTGGGAAAAAAGAAGGAGCCAGACTGGAATGTGGAGGAGGTCCATGGGGAGACAAGGGTTACTTCATCCAGCCCACAGTTTTTTCTAATGTGACGGATGATATGCGCATTGCCAAAGAAGAGGTAATTGAGTCTTCAGCAGTCTCTTCTCTCACAGGAAGCTGTCTGTTTAAATATGTGCTCAAAATATTCATTTAGAAGGCCAAGTGACTACATGAAAATCCTCTCATTAAACCTGTTGCTCTATCTTGGCGGTGTTTAAAGTGCTTTTGTGGTTTTCTGGTGCCCATTTCACCAGATTGCTCAAGGAGGGAGAGGAGTATGAGGCTGCCCTGCCAGCAAAGGCTCCTGCAGTAGATAAATGCTGAGGTTTGGATTGTTTGATTGCTCCATACTGTCCATGTCTCACATGTCAAAGTCAAAGTGACCTGTAAACCTTGGAGGCACAACTTGTGAATGTTTTACACTGCCTAAGGAGCCACTTTACTTGGTGTTTGTATGCACTAGGCAGCTACTTTGCAATGTGAGAAACTAGCTGGATTGCGCTTCCGGAGGCATTTTGTTTGGGACATTTCATTTTGCCCCTGTGAGCAAACTTAGATCAGTTTGCAGATGTGTCTACACTTCAATGAAGAATCTGCTACTGTCCCAACTAAGATGACAATGCTAAGGCACCAGTGACTGCCTGGAAGGAACCAGAGACATTTGGGAGTGCTGAGCTTCCATCTGAGCTAGTTCTCTACATAAAGACTCAAAGTCAAGTCATGACCTCTTTGCTGTGTTTTTTTACATTTATCTCAATCAATAACTGCTGCAATTGGGCTGCAATTGGTGTCCATTTCACTACTTCATATTAGAAAGCTGATGCAGTCTCCTAAGCATACTTACTACATCCAGCAAGAGCCAACAGCCTGAGCTAAAATGAACAACAGAGCATTTGGAATTAATTGTGGTAGGAAGAGGGTTGTAAAACCTGATAGACTTGTATGAGACAGAATTTGATTGTTTCCACCATACTATGAGTCAAGTAGAAACACCACAGAGTTACAATTTTTTCGCAGTTCTGTTAGTTATCCTTTGGTCAGTAGTACAAGAACCGCTCCTCACATTATTTTAAGTGTAATGGACAAAGAAGCTACAAATAGCCAAGACAGTTTAAATAATATTAATCTTTAAAGAATATCTGAGTATTGAAGTTCACAACTTGAACACTTGGAGGAATGCTCAGTGGTTTTCTGATCTACGGAAATCAATCCTAGAACTCTAGCTAGAAACCAGCACTAAAAACTCAGTCAAGTAGAAAGCTCACAGTCTATGGAAATGAGTTAGATGCTGTAAGGCACCCCTCAGCCTACACAGTCTTGGTGTTCTGTGATAGGCACGGACACCTCTGGCTGAGAACTCTGACAAATGGTAGCAGGAAGGCTGAACTGAAGGACTATTTTCTTACCTGACACCCACATGGAAAGCAGAATTAGTTGTTTCACTTGGAGTACATTCTCAGTTGTGCAGCTACCCGCAGGGATAAAATTCTAATAGTAAATCTGGGCAAATGAAAATTGAATGTCTTTCTTGACTTTACAAATAGGGCTCGTCCAGAAAACAGGAGTTTGTTGGTAACTAGTATAGACACGGAGCACACTGTGACTCCATGCTAACTACCTTTATGATGGGTGCCTTTTGATCATTGTTTATTTGTTTTCATTGTTCATTTATGGTTTTATGAATTATTTACAATAGGTAATCTTGACTTCCTTCATATTGCAAAAAAACTTTATGCAAATATACAGTATTTTTTAGAACTTGATACATTCTTGACTGAATGAATTCAGGAATAAGGCCATCTGACAGAAGTAAACTTAAAATACATCAATTACTTGAAATAGTAAGTTATTCTAATTCACTTCATATTTTTTTCATGTGTTTGTAACAGATATTCGGACCTGTTCAACAAATCATGAAGTTTAAAACCGTAGATGAAGTTATCAAGAGGGCAAATAATACCACCTATGGCTTGGCAGCAGCAGTTTTTACCAAAGACATTGACAAAGCATTGACATTTGCAGCTGCCCTTCAGGCTGGAACAGTATGGTAAGTAAAGTTTTTTTAATTTTTACTTTAGATCTGCCAGTGTCAATGGCAATTGTGAGACATATTCACAGTATTTTGGGTGGTCTTTTTTTCATATTTATTCCTTGTCATCTTTATAGAGGTAGATCATTGTCTCTTCTGTTTATCTTTCCCATATATTTCCCTATTTAATGTGTTACTAAATAATTACTTCTTGTTAGTCATCATACCATTTTCTGATCAACTTAGTCCAAAAAAGGAAATTTACTAAATTTCCTAAATTTCCTAAATTTCCTAAATTTACTAAATTCTAAAAAGAACAGGAAACTAAAGAAAACGCTGTGAGAGTGTCCTTTACTTCTGGATCTGGGGATACCAAATAGAGAAATAATGAGATTGGTTTTTGTATTTTATTTTGTGCAAAGAAGGTAATTATCTGAAGTTCAGTGGCCATTAGCCTGGGCAGAGCCTTTCCCATTTCTGTGATGGGAAAGATTGATAAAATGTGATTGAACAAAGAAAGGACATACAAGCTGGGAGAACTACTAAAAGGCCCACTATTTCATATAGGTTGCCTCTTGTTTTCCATAGAAAACAAGAGGCAACCTATATGAAACTGGAAAAGAAAAAGCTATGAAATGAAGGAGGGAAAGCTTGGAGGCACAGCAGGGTCTAATGACAATCACTGACAAAAACCTGCATTTCCCTACAGTTATTTCAATGCATGAGAAGGAGAACAACCAATTTTACTTGAATGTAAAACCTGTGTCCAATTTACATTTTATCTGGAAGCACTTGCGACCAGCACAAATTCCTGCCCAAGTCCTCTGATCTAAGAACATATGCTTTCCAAAAATAAGCTAACAGTCCTGCCTTCAGAGTTGGTATTCTTTATATGGAAGAAAGTTTAGAATAGAAGTGGAATATTTGGGATTTCCTTTTTCATGATTGGTGGTCTAGGAATCCTTAGCTATGAACAGAATCTCTTTTGTTGAAACCAGTAGACTGGCAAGGAGGATAGAATATAAAATATTGAGGAAATAGAGAATATCTGATTTGACAAGGCTGTAAGACATAAAGAGCTTCTCAGCTAGGAAATGGGATGCACCTTCTGCCAAAATGCTTCATACCTAAAAATTTGCCTGTGAAATTCCTTTCTTACTCATTATTGTGTCTTTGTTCTCAACCACAATACAGAATAAGGTTTAACTGAGTAGAACCAAACAAAACTTCCTAAATATATAGTGAAGCTATCCTGCATTTATCTATTGGAAAGGTACATAAACTCTTCTGCAGAACCCTTATCTGTGGATAACCATTTGTGAGAGAGCTTATGTACAAATTAAAAATGTTATTGCAATGATCAGAGAAAGATATGAGTGTCTCTCACCTTGAAGACTCTTGTTGAGTTTTAGTACTCTGATAATAACTAGTTGTTATTTTTTATGTTGTTGTTTTTGATGTTTCATTTATCTAAACTTCAAACTACATATATTTTTACAAATATATACTAGATGTTGTTTGTGACTATGACCATAGGCTTTTTAGAAGCGACAGAAAACCTCTGATTTTCAGAAGAGAAAAAAAAATTTTTACACTGTCAAAAGTAATTTTCCTGTTCTTCCAGGGTTAATTGCTATAGTGCATTGTCTGCTCAATGTCCCTTTGGAGGTTTTAAGATGTCAGGAAATGGACGGGAAATGTAAGTAAATACTTTTAAAGCTGTAGATTCACAGGAAATTCAAAATGCAATTCCAAACCCTGACTTAAAATATGCATAGCTAGGATGTCCAGTTTGAGATTTTGGCAAATATAACTCTAGAGTTCTTAGTGGCATCATGTTGTCAGAGGCAACATCAACCAGCAATTCCTCTACAAAATAAATAAAAAAATTTCTTAGAGGCACACTTTTTCAATATGACTAATTCACAGTATATCGTGGTTGTAGTATACTGGTAAGCATAACTGACCAATGTGTTTATGGTTTATATTTTTTGCACATATAGAGAATATTTTTTGGATTAATTTGCTGGAAATCACAGACTACCAAATGTCATATACTAACAAAATTCCTCGCCAAAAATGAAGGGAATCAGTAACCATTTTCACCCAGCACAAGTGTCCTGAGCACAGATTTCTGGTTTGCTTATATAGCTATCTAATAAGACAGCAGTGAGATCTGTGTAACATTATGCTGTAGCAAACCCTTGTTCCACAGAACAATCAGTTATGTCTAAATAGTTTGACTACATCAGATGTCAAATAGTTAGGAATACAAACAAGCTTCATCTCATCACTGAAAACATAAAGGTGAAACATGCTCATAACATGTCAAAGATTTCAACTCTTATTCACTGTCTCAGTTTTCATCATGGAATAATTTTGTCCCCCATTTACTTGAGATGAAGTTCCTATTCTTTGACTCTGAAAAAAGCTCTTGACATCAGAAGAAGAGCTTTACAAATAACTAGCTGAACATACTTGTGAAGATCTAACATGCTCTTGATCTGCTGTAAAGAAATCCGGTTTAGAAATACTCTAAACACCACTCACAGGAATAAAACTACTCTCTCTGCCATTTTTCTCAGAAGAACATTGCTGTAGCTTTTCAAAAGGTTTCCAGGAGCAGTATAGCTGCACAGCTGCCTTCCAAATAAGTCCAGTGTACTTGTTATATATCCGGCCAATTGCACACTACCGCTGAAAATCCCATCCAGAAAAATACTCATATAAGAAACGTTAGCATAAATGCTGCTCTTGGTTCTCTTTTATCTAGGGGAGAATATGGACTTCATCAATACACAGAAGTTAAGACTGTCACCATCAAAATCCCTCAAAAGAACTCTTAATGCTGTTTGAAGTGCAGAAATTAACATCTTCAAATGATTCTGAAAAGGCTATCTGAATTCTCAATTGTTTTGTTGTCCAAGTGGTGCATTAACTTGTCTGCTTTCTGACTGCACAAGAAGTACCTTCTTACGTTAACAATATAAGGAATGGCATAGAAAAAATATTAATGTGATTAATTATGAAAAGAAATCTTTGATGTCTGGCTCACAGCTAACTCTTTAAAATTCAAATCCAGAAAGATCTGCTCCTGTTTGCGGTTGTAGTGCTCTGTATTGTTACGAAAATTTTCCTTTTTCAGTATATTCTGCTAGTATAGTTTGAATTTATGTGCTCTTGTAAGTGTTAGATGTCAAGCTCTCCTTGCATTTGCTTTGTGGCCTTAACAAAAGCACTAAACAGTAGTTAGCAGACGTTTCTATGTTTCTCTAGATAAATTTCTTAGACTATTAAACTTGTTCATCATGCTGCATGAATGTAATCTGTATGTTAAAAAAATATTAAAAGTCACCTACAAAACCTAGTACTACTCCCTTCATTAATCTTTTCTATTATACCGGTTTACCACTGGCCAAAACGTATCAGAGGTACCTGTGGTGTGTTCAGGTCATCAGAAATTAACTACATCTGCTATATGGAGGCTAAAGACCCCAATATTTTGCCAGTATTATAACTGGAAAAACATGAATAGAGTGAACAAAAACAGCACAGTAAACAATTTGCAAAGAGCCAGCACTTGGCTTTGCAGTGGTAAGTGCATAACAAATCTTAACAGACTATGGGCAAGAAACAGAGGAGAGATAGAAGAGGAGGGGAGGGGAGGCAATCTCCTTTGTGATTTATGCTTGCTACATTTTTCCTGTACTCACATACTTTCATGTAACCAGCCTGTTCTCTTCCCGCTTCTGTCCTCCTCCAAGCCATTGTCTTTTATCATCCTGTTTCCTCATCTGTTGCTTACAGCTGCTTATTCTCATAAAGACTGTCTTTAAACACCTGTGTCCCAAGCTGATGATAAGCTCAGCTCTGGCATTTCCCTGCTCTCTAGCAGCTCAGCTGCCAGCCCCCTCATGGCCTCTCAGCACCAGCAGCCACCAGGAAAGCTCTGGGATGGTCGCCTCCAGGCAGCCAGGACACAGCCTGCTGCTGACAGGCTCATATTTTCTCAGGACTGGATCTAGAGCCACAAGTCAACTCCTTGTTGCACAGGCTCAGCCTTACAAATAACCTTGCTCATTGTACAAGCCCTGCCCATTAATAAGAACATGGCACAACAAAAATTTTTAAGCAGCATTATGGAGAATTTAAAGGAAAAAGGGTTCCGTTCATTAGGATACACTGGTCACTTTTTAGCTATTTTTCTTTTTAAAAAGATAGTTAAAACAAAATACAGATGAGATTTTCACCCTATGACTCTTCTTAGAATGTCTTTTTTCATGAAGAACTGGACGTAAAATTTGTGGTATTTCTCTCCACAGCCTCAATATTATCTATTTTTGGAAGGTATACATTCCAAATCCCATATTCAGTCCTCTACAGTAAATTCATAAGACATATTATTCAAACGAATTCTGGTCTCATATAAGAAACAAGTAAAAGACTAATAAAAGAAAAGAAGGAAGAATTAATCAAAAGTAATAGTGTACTGTGAAATAATTCTCAGAGATTTTTCTGAGGAGGATAGTAGAGAGAAGAAAGAACAGAAATAAAAATAAATTACAAATAAATAAAAAAATACTAAGTTGCAGATAAGAAAAGAATGGCAAAATTATCTCAAAGACTTTAAAAGTGGCAATGAGCATAGTATTAGTGAAAACACAGACAGAGTGAAAGATTTCATATTTTAAAAGAAATGAAAAGCCATTTATAGAGTTGGTGGGTCTTCAAAAATCTCTACCAACCAAATTCTGCTTTTGCATTTAAGATTAGAAATATCAAAGAGGGATAAATAAGTCAAATTACATTAAGCCAACCTCTGTATTTTCTCTTGGATCAGGAGGGTGATTCTGAAATTATATTCCTGATCTGCCTGACTTAACTTCTTTCCCCGGAAGAAGGATATAAGGGAACAAAACAGGGCTCTTTTTTGGTGACATTAGGCCAGCAGGCTCATACATGGTTTCTGGTATGGTCCAACCACTGTAACCATTCAGGTCTTAGAAGCAGACTAGGGCTAGTCAGAGTGTCCTTTGGCAGCACAGGGCTGCAAATCCAGTCCCACCACGGTGCCTGTGACTGCAAGCCCAAGCAAAGAATGACATTGGAGCATAATGCAAGGAAAGGTAAAACACAGCAGAATTCAGGTCTATAGGAAAAGGACCAACTGGACCCATGTATGCATGTTTCTTTGCCCCCTTAAAATGTATAAAATATTTCAATAGTTCCAAACAATATTGTAAATATGTATTTTAGCTCCCATTTGATAGTCTTGTTGGGTAAAAGAAAGCTGGCAATGATCTTGTTCTGTCAATTTTATTTCTTCAATGTGATCAAAATATGACTTCTATGAGCGACTTGAAGTTACAATATTTCACATGCCTTGAGTCAGAGAATTGTTTTTATGTGTATATTATGTACAGGGGAAAGAGAGAGGGAGAAAGGGAGAGAGGAAAAGACTGTCGTTCAGTCAAGGTTTAACACCCAAAATTTTCATCAGAGTCAACTAGAGAGTTGCATTGATCTGATGACACACTGAAGTTGTTCCCAAGAGACGCCTATATAAATAGACACCCTCTGGCATCTAGTAAGCTTAAGGAATTCAGCATGTGTGTCATTCCCCTAAAGAGTTGAAATATGTTTAAAGGAGGCAAACATGGGCTCAATAGATTTCATAGTCCATTCTGAATTACATAAGCACATTTGTTCTCAACATAGGATGATGCCCAAGCCAGAAAAAGAGTATGGTCCCATTTGTTCCTCAACTGCCAGTTTACTGACTCAAAGGTCAGGGGTGGATTTCTCTCAGAAATGCACTCACTGTTACAACTAATCATTCTGTTAATAAAAGAAATGTCCTTTCAAAATTAGGTGTGTTTGTAACTATGTTCATAGTATTAGAGTCTCCATCTGATGGTGAAATGTCTTTGCTATGCCTTTGAATTACATCTGTCCATGGGTATGATGACTTGTGATCTGGACGGGAATAAACGAGGACTTAAACTCTGCAAATATGACACAGGTGATTAAGGAGGCCCTTTCTTTCTGGGACTGAATCATTATCCTGTTACTCCCATTATGTGCCAAAGCAGCACCATTGAAATTTACTGGAATGAAACACACGAGCACCAGCTGATCTCTATGTAAATATTGCTTATAAAGTTAGTGAAGTTGTAGTCAGTGTTTCACAGAGGATGAAATTTAACGAGAGAAATTAGCTTGTCCTTTCAAGGCCCCTGAAAACTAACTGCTAGAGTCGGCAGCAGTTATTAAATTTTTATTTTATTTTTGAAACCATGATATTTTTCCAATAGTTCTTGAAGGAAATGGCTAGTAAATAATGTAGAGCAACCTTCCAGCAGATTTAAGTGAGACTACTCATTTTCCTAGTGAACTCTTTTTCTAATCCCTTAACACTAATAAAGGCACACCTTTAATATTCACTTTAATATTCACAGTATGACTAAGGATGTGACTTTGCAGTTTTGTTGGAAAGTTATTTGTTTCAACCAATTTTATACCACACAGAAAAGCAAACTCTAGAAACCTGGACTCCTTAGAACCATTTTCTTGCCAACAGTGGGGTGATCCCTGCCCCCTTCCCTGCCTCCAACACACTAATTTTTTTTTAAGAGAGAGGAAGCTTTTTAATGGCAAAAGCAGGGTAGAAGCACCCTTAGGCTATCTCAGTTAAAACAGTGAATTTGTAAGGAATTCTCATTCTGTTTCAAGAAAGAAAATTACTGATAATCCTTGACTACCAGATATGCTGGCCTTAAGACAGACAAGAAAAGATATGGAAAAGATATTCAGAGCAGGAAAGGCATCTGGCTTGGATAAAAAGTGAAAATTCCCTGATGAAATAGGTTTTAGGGAGGAATTTGAAAGATGTGAACTTGGCAGCCAAAAGGTTTTTTGGGGAGAAGAGTAGGCCATCTGGGACACAAAAGTGCAGAAAAGCCAAGAGCAAGAAAAAGAGGAGAAAAGGAAGGGAGCAGTAAAAGAAGCATAAGGACTCCAATGAGAAACGAAAGCAAAAGATTCTGAAAGATCTCACTGTAGGATCTCACTATAGTTTTGAAAGAATTAACATGAACTTTAATAGGTGACGTGTCCTCCCCCAGCCCCTCTATCACCACATTTGCTATCAGTCTATTTTTGAACCACCTGATCCCTCTGCTCTCCTTCTTTCCATTCAAGTAATGGTACAGTTCTCTTGAAGTTGGTGCTGTTTTCCACATATTCCCCCACTGAAAACTGAGATTTAGATAAGTCCTTATTATGGAAAGTCCCCTATAAAATAAAGCAATGAAAAGAGGTCTCTGAAAATTTGGAAATAGTTCCCTGTGAACTTAGTAGGAGCTCTGAAAGACTGAATTATTACTTTTGTTATGCTGAGAGAAAAACAGTGACTTGATGAATATAGTGCTCTGCAAACAAAAGTAGAAAATCTGGAAGCACCACATAAACCAAGTCAGTCAGTTTAATGTTGCATGAAAAATAGGGCAGGATAATGACTCAATAACCAGAACTGAGTATTAGGTGATTTGACTGTTGAAAATCCAGCTTGTGGAACACTCCTCAGAGAGAAGCAACAAAGATGATACCTACACAGTGTGGGAGCATGTCATGGAATGGACAGGCTAGAGAGTGGCCACATGGCCACACCACAGAGAAAAAACACTGGGCCTCAAGAAATAAGAGGTTGATGATATCAACTGATGATATCCAGGCAGCTTATGGTGAAGAACAAAGGACTTGCAAAGGGCTCTGGGACCAGTTGGGAGTGGCCACGCAGAGCCACAGCCCATGATTGTCCAGAAGGCTTCTCGAACATTCCATGAGAGACTATATATAGATCACCAGTGGTTGGACACGTGCTGCAGCAACACAGTGCTATAAACTGGCCATGCAAGAGGAAGAGACCACAGCTGCTTTTACACATCACCAGCAGGCAACACAGAGAGTATTGGCAGAAGTATTAACCAAAATGGTTTGTCGAGGACAAACCATAAGGTTGTCCTCGACAGAAGCTGAACAGATGTAGCCAGCTCTCACAAGGAAAGTTATTAGTACTGAGGATTTTTTTAAAGGAAGAAGGCTAGAACAGATAGCAGCAATGAGAGCGTTTGTCTTCTTATTTTGGTTTTTCTCATATTGCTTCTAGTTCTATGTGGAGCATAAGATTATGACTAAATAATAGCTTGACAATTACAAATGATCAGTACACCCAATCCAAGATGGCTCTGGACATGAAGAGCAATTTGACATACTCTGATGAGCTTCTAAGTTATTAAACATAGTATTGCACCTGGCCTCCTTCCTCTCACTAATAGCACAGAAATATCCCTAACATTTTCACATTCTTTACGAGTACCATCTCATATAGTGCAAAAAAATCTTTGACAATAGGCTATGGCTCATACAGCATAAACCCTGCTGCAGCAAGCAAAACAATGCCTTCATCCTCAAATCTTGCCAAATGTCACAAACTAGTGAGGCCTTGCCTATGGCCTTCTTGAATGTTGGTGACCCCACTGTTTTGGATTCTACATTCATTCTGAATACAGCTCCTTATAATATGTAGTACCCTCTGCTGATGACTAAGGAATACACTGTGGTGACATCAAGAAGGAGACTGGCAAAATTTGAGCAATATTTGAGATTGTCCTAGGTTGACTATATGATGCTTTTATCCCCAGTCGTCTCGTTCCCTTTATGCTGAATAGTAAGTTTTGCACCTTTAAGACTTGTTCCAAGGGTTGAGGGGGGGAGAGGAGGCGCGCAGTTTGTTTTCAGATACTGAACCCACTCCTACACATTCCTGCTCCTGGACTGCGTTGTCTGCGGATGAACAGATGGCGGGACAGGGCTCTTTTTTTTTTTTTTTTTGCTTTTAGTTAGTTTAGCTAGCTGAGGCAAAGAAGTTCCCTGGACTGTGGGTTTTTTTCCTTTTTTTCCCTTTCTTTGGACCTGTTCACACCTGCTCTGGATTGAACAAACATAAGAGCACCAGCAGCTCGCATCGGTGGCCACCCGGCCGGGCCTGGGCCACGGCATTTCCAGCGCTGGAGGGACTGATGAGGGACTGAGTGAGCTCAACTGGAATCTGGGGAGGGGACTTTCTGGATTTGTCATCTCTTTTGGAGCAGAAAGGTGTTTTATTGTTTAATATTGTTTAGGTTTTCTTGTTTAATAAACAGTTTTTTTCCACTTTTCTCCAAGTAGGTATTTTCTCCCAGACCGGTTGGGGGGAGGGGCAATTGAATCCGATTTCCTAGAGGAGCCCTTTAGGGGTTCTCTCCCAAATTTGCCCTGAACCAGGACAGAGATGTATTGCCCTTATGGGAGAGAAATGTCTGATGGGAAAATAGGTGAACCAAGTTAGAGAAAACAACACTGTCCACAATTACCTATATTCAGGAACAAGAAAGACTTTTTGGGAGTGTGAAACAAAAGAATGAAAGTGCCATGTGAACCTTCTATTTGAGCATAAATATGTCCCATGCACAGGCATGTTAGCACCTACTTTAGAACTCACATTATGGACAGGCACTGTGTGTGTTAAAGAGCTGACTCTTAACTCTTAAAGGATCTTAGCCCTCCGTGTTGATGGCAGTCTGTTAAAGGTAAAAGCTCCTGTGAATGAACAATCATGGACAAAGCAAGAGTAAGGATGAAGAGAAGTATTCATAGCTTACAAAAACAAACATTATGTAAGGAAAATAACCCTTAAACACTTCACTTTTTCTGCTAGTCTCCCATTAATATGATTGAGAAATTAAATTTTGGAGTTATTCATAGGCAAATTAGCCATTATGGAAAGATTCCCCTCTTTCCTGCAAGATAGCTTGCAGTCTGATAAACAGCTTGTTTCATGTCATATTTTTACTGATTTTGTAATGGAAGGATAAGGCTTCCTTTTGTTTCTCTCTAGACCACAGTGAGCAAACAGAAGAAGACAATTGAACTCAATGATCTTAGAGGTATTTTCCAACACTAATGATTTTATTATCTTATTCCAAAAAAAAAAAAAAAAAAAAAAAAAAGATGCCATTAACCCTAAATAGAGATCCAGCTCTGTGAGAAATTATCCTAGGACCCTAATCCTTACCCTCATCAAAGCAGGATATGTGTTTTCCTCACAACAAGTTTCTTCAGTCTTCACTGTGTAACTGTGCTCCTTTTCAGGGAGGTCTACATTACTGTAGTATATGATATAGGTAATTCATGCTATATAAGTGTATAAAATACTATAAAGATCCAACATATGCTCCTGACTACCATAAGCTGAAGGCAGAGTTCTTTTCTATTCAAACAATTCCTGGACATCGTCCAGATAAAATCAGGTTGTCTACTGCTCTGGCCTGGAGCAAAGCCTAGGCAAGTACTTCCCGGAAATCATTCAGATAACATTGAGCCCGTTAATATGTGAATGGGACCTTCCTGGGCAATAAGGACCAATCTCCCAGGAATGCCAGACACTCACGAGAGCCTGCACCTGGATAGATTGCATCAAAACTGGCGACATCCCTGTTACATGTGAAAGAAGAAGACTACCCCGGAAAGCTCAGACGAGCCGTTCAGACTTCTGGACTAACTTTTGTATATGTTTGAATCTGTATAGTCCCAGTTATACATATGAAGGTGTTGTGGTGTGAAGCTCTGCTTCCTCCTTGCCCCCCCACCTGCCCTCTTCCTAATTGCTGTCTGTCAAGTTCTACATTCCAGCTAGAGCATCATGTGATTGGCAGAAATTCAAAAGATGCTTTTCAGACCTGGAGTCATTGACCTGTCCAGGTGTCATTGTCCCCTGAAACCCTCCCCCTCCCACCTGGTTGGTGGCTCACCTATCCTCTCCCTCCCACCTCCCTGTGAGTTTAAAAGGTGCTGGAACCATGCAGTCGGGGTCTGTCGGGGCTGTACTGAGATTCAGAACTGTGTCACCTTGGAATAAACTCTGGATTTAACTCTCCGGCAGAACCTGCTCTTTTTCTCTTCACCATCGCCTGAACTTTTTCCACTAGAGGTAAACTGAGTTTCTACTTCGTATGGGTCCATTCCCAGTGCCTGGCTGCAACTGCCTGCGAGCTAAAGGTGTCTCTGAGGAGAAATATCCCCAGCAGTCATCTCTAGCACAGTGCAATCAATATGAAGTGACATAGAGTAGTCTGTTGTCATTTTTGCCCCAGGCAGAATAAATGGCACATATGCTGGCTGCGAGAGAAAATCGGGGTGAATCGCCTCGGAGACACTGACACTTTGTCAGATGAATCCAGGGTTCACCCAGCACTGACTCCCGGGGCTGATACTGTCTTAGCTGTGGTGGTTTTCTGCAATTCTATTTTTGTTGTCGATCTAATAAATTTTTATAATTTTTTTATAAATTTGGCTACCGATTGATCATTTACAACAAATTGGTGATGGCCTGACGAGATCTGATGTTGGGGTCCGGGAACCCCTTTTCCCACCCGGAGGGCGCTCTGCTAATTTTAGCGGCCTGGACGGGAATTGGATTCCGAAACCAATCAGATTCACAAAAGAGCCACAAAATCAGAGCCGTGGAACGTAATTGGAGCCACATGCTGCAAACAGAGCCACAGCCAAGGGAAGATAAAAGGGGCCCCGATTCTCGACTCAGAAAGATCTAGAGAGATCCCTGAGACCTGAGGTTTTTCATCCGTGAAATTCAACGTGCCAGAAGAGATCCATGCAAGAAAAGGAACCGTAAGTATTGCCTGGTTAGGTGGAGCGTGATTGGACGTGTATGTGAGGGAAACACACCAGACCAGGAGCTTGGGGAGAGTCTAGGGGGAAAACCGGTCACGTTTGGGATCAGAGGGGAGGAGACCAGCCTGGAAAATTCCATGAACCTGTCCACCTTCTGAAACTGGAGGAAACAGATAAGGAAAACAGATCGAAGTTGACAAAGCAGTTCATTGTCCGACTTGGTCAGCCTGGCGGCTTTTTGCCAGATGGAAAATCCAACATCAGAGAGAAAAACGGGATTCGAGACAAATGTCCTGCCAAGACGAGAGAAGGTAAGAAAAATTGTAACTTTCCTTGAAAAAAATGGGGTTGGGAAAGAGCAGACACCAAGAGAAAACTCAGGAGAAACCCTCCCAGGTCCCTGAAAGAGTGTTACCAGAAATCCCCCGAGATAGTCCTCTGGGGTGGATGCTGGAACATTGGGACAAGAACCCGCGGAGAGTGGGGAAGTCCAAGGAAAAGATTATCCCTTTTTTGCATGGAAAAGTGGGGAGGGAGGGAGATCGGACAGTATGTGGTCTGGCCGATATTCGGCACGTTTGAAAACTGGACTTGCCAGTCTTTGTTTGACCACGTGGCTGGTCACAGTCTGCGGGATCCTGAGGAAATCGAGTAAGCGGACATTTGGAGGCACGCTTGCTCGGGTCTATACCCAGTGCAAGCTCGCCGGTGTGTGACGAAAGCAGGGAAGGAATGGGAACTGTTGGAAAAGCTTTCACTCCCTTACCTTAAGGCTCCGCAGCTGCCCGATCCTGCACCAGCACAAGCAGTGTCAGGGATGCCTTCCGAGGTGGGGGTGCTGCAAGCTCAAGCAACTGCACCTCCTCTGCCATCAGAGCAGGCGGCTGCATCCGCTTCCCCACATGGCCACCCGGCTGTGGCGCAGCCGCCGCCACAAACACCTCCGAAAATTGAGGAGAAGGGGGTGGGCGTCACCAGGAACATCCCTCCCCTGGCGCGCTGAACAAGGTGGAGAACGAGGAGGTCGACCATGGGGGAAAGTGGGGACCAGGAGGAAAAACCCTGTATCTCTCCCTTGCGGGAAGTACCGACGGCTCCAGGCGTGATTGGATGTGTCCACACCCCGATTGACACCAGTGATGTACGGGCATTCAAAAAGGAAATGGGAAAATTATTGGATGACCCTTTAGGGGTGGCGGAGAGGTTGGATGAATTTTTGGGAACAAGCATATATACTTACGAGGATCTCCAAACGATCCTAAGATCACTGTTTAATAACGAGGAGAGAGACATGATCCGGTCAGACATGATCAGAGATTGGGAAAGGTGGAACTGGAAAGGGGGGTCCGGGGAGGAGCGGTGGCAGAACCAGAAGCTGTCTTGGGAAACCCAGACGGAGGAGGGGAGGCAGAAGATGATAAATCTAAGGAATATGGTGATTCAAGGTATCAGGGGGACGGTACCGAAAGGGCAGAACTTCAGCAAGGTGCTCAGAGAATGTCAGGGGAATGATGAAACACCTACGGAGTGGTTGAAGAGACTCTGAAAGGATTTGAGGATGCATTCAGGGACGGACCCTGATTCCCCGGTGGGGATGGTGTTGTTGAAGACACAGTTTGTGGCAAAATCTTGGGAAGATATTTGAAGGAAGCTGGAAAAAATAGACGGTTGGCAGGAGCAGGGACTGCAGGAATTGTTGTGGGAAGCCCAGAAAGTGCACATGCGCTGGGTGGAAAAACAGAAAATACAAGCTAAAGTCCTGCTGGCAGCGGTGAGAGAGGCTCAGAAGCAGGAATGGGGAAAGGATACGGTGAAAAAGGCGCTGGCAAAGAAAACGGGTCTGTCTCAGGATAAGGGCTCAGGTGAACAAAAGCAGAATTTTGAGTGTTATTATTGTAAACAAAAAGGGCATGTTAGACGGAATTGTCCCAACAGGGCCAAGGACCAGGTGATGTTTCAGGAAGATTGGGGTGTAAGGGGCTTTTCAGTTTGGGGTCTGGAACATCTAGGGAGCCCTTGATAAAATTAAGAGTAGGACCCTGCAAGGAAGAAATGTGGTTTATGGTGGATTCGGGGGCGGAATGGACAACAGTGTTACAGCTACCGAAGGGGTGCTCTCTGAGCAATGACTCCGTGATGGTAACAGGGACAAAAGGGGATCCTTTTGAGGTCCCAATCATAAAAAACATTGAAATAAACACGGGAAACAGAAGGCACATGGGTAATATCTTACTGGTAAAGAACGCAGATTTTAACTTGCTGGGTGGGACATGATGGTCGCTCTAGGGGTTGGGCTATCGGTGGAGAGAGCTCAGCTTAAAGTGAAGCTTTACAGCCTCAGTGCTCCCGATGAGGAAAAGATAGACCCAAGGGTGTGGTATGTCCCAGAAAAGACTTGGAGGCTGGACATAGAACCGATTTGGGTGGAAATTGAAAGACCCGAAGAACCTATTCCGGTCAAACAGTATCCCCTCTCCATGGAAGGGAGGAGGGGCTTGAAACCAGTGATAGATGAACTAATAAAGAAAGGCACACTGGAACTGTGCATGTCAAGGCATAACGCCCCAATTCTGGCAGTGAGAAAACCGGACAGCAGCTTTAGGCTGGTGCAAGATTTACGGGCTGTGAATCAGAGAACTAAGACTCTGTTTCCCACGGTTTCAAATCCTTATACATTGTTAAACAATCTCTCCCCTGAAGATACATGGTACAGCATGATTGATTTAAAGGATGCTTTCTGGATGTGCCCCCTTGATGAGGGCAGTTGAGATTATTTGGCATTTTAATGGGAAGACTCAGAGGCGAATAGGAAGCAGCAGCTCAAGTGGACTTTGTTGCCTCAGGGCTTCGTGGATTCTCCAAACTTATTTGGACAGGCACTTCAGCAGGTTTTGAGTGAGTTTGTACCCACGGAAAGAACAAAGCTTCTACAGTACGTAGATGATTTGTTGGTTGCAGGAAAAGGGGAGGGGGAGGTAAGGATGAGCACAATTGGGCTGTTGAACTTTTGGGAGAAAGAGGATTGAAAGTTTCAAAATCAAAATTGCAGTTCACAGAGATGGAGGTCAGATATCTGGGACATTGGTTAACAAAGGGCAAAAAGAAATTAGACCCAGAGAGGGTGGCAGGGATTATTGCATTACCACTCCCACAGACAAAAAAGGGAGGTCCGGCAGCTTTTGGGATTGTTGGGGTATTGTTGGCAGTGGATTGAAAATTATAGTGACAAGGTGAAATTTCTCTATGAGAAACTCACCACAGATAGGATCAAATGGACACAAAAGGACGAGGAAGAGTTTCAGGGAGTCAAGGAGAAGCTCACAGCAGAGCCAGTGTTGAGCCTCCCTGATGTCAGGAAACCTTTTCAGTTGTTTGTGGATGCTAGCAACCACATGGCACATGGGGTGCTGACGCAAGACTGGGCGGGGATCAGGAAGACTGTAGGGTACTTGTTCCAGCTTTTGGACCCGGTCAGCAGGGCCTGGACCACGTGTTTGCAGGCTATTGTAGCTGCGGCTTTGCTAGTGGAAGAAGCAAAAAAGGTAACCTTCAAGGCACCTCTGGTAGTATTTGCACCCCACAACGTGCGGGGCATACTACAGCAGAAAGTGGACAAATGGCTCACTGATGCAAGGTTGCTCAAATATGAAGCCATTTTGATCCACTTGCAGGACTTGGAATTAACAACAACTGCGCAGAACCCTGCGCAGTTTGTTGTTTGGAGAGGCTGCAGAGAAATTGATTCATGACTGCGTGAATATAGTCAAGTTGCAAACCAAAATCAGGGAGGATTTAGAAAAAGAAAAATTAGATGAAGGAGAAAAGCGGTTTGTAGACGGGTTGAGCAGAGTAGTCAAAGGAAAAAGAAAATCAGGATACGCTGTCGTGGACAGGATGACAGGGAAAGTGATAGAGGCAGGTCCCCTGAATGCAACCTGGTCTGCACAGGCATGCAAATTTTATGCGTTTTTGAGGGCATTGAAAAGACTGAAAGGAAAAAAGGGAACAATTTTCACCGATTCAAGGTATGCCTTTGGGGTGGTTCATACATTTGGGAAAATTTGGGAAGAAAGGGGGCTGATCAACACGAGGGGAAAGGAACTGATGCATGGGGAATTGATTCGACAAATTCTGGAAGCTTTGAGAGGGCTGGAGGAAATTGCAGTGGTCCATGTGAAGGGGCATTAGACAGGAATTCAGTTCCAGACCAGAGGGAACAATTTGGCAGATCAGGAGGCCAAAACTGTGGCGTTGATGGTGGTAAGTACCCCAGAGATCAAAAGGGAAGAAACCCCCGACCATCCCCCCTCAGCTCTCTCAAAAAGAAATGGAATGTTAGGAGAAGATCGGAGGTGAATTGAAAGAAGGTAAGTGGAGGTTACCTGATGGAAGGAATTAGTTTCCAGAGGATTTACCAGGATCTTATGGAAGGATTTTATGAAAATTGTACCAGAAAACACACTGGGGGGCACAGGCCCTTGCAGAGCAATTTCTGAAATTTTTCAGGTGCAAGGGAATTTATGAATTAGCAAGATAAGAGGTACAAGGGTGTTTGATTTGCCAAAAGGTAAACAAATCAAGAGCCAGGAAGGCTGCCCTGGGAAGTCACCCCATTGTGTACCGGCCATTTGAAAGAATTCAAGTTGATTTTACAGAATTGCCACAGGTGGGAAGGTTCAAATTTGTATTGGTGATTGTGGATAAATTGACTCATTGGGTAGAAGCCTTTCCCTGCTCCCGAGCAATGGCCCAGACAGTGGCCAGAAAATTGTTGGAGGAAATTGTACCCCGATATTGGGTAGTGAATTGCATTGATTTGGATCAAGGAACACATTTTACATCAAAGGTTATTAAGCAAATGGCTGATACACTGGGCATTCGATGGGAGTACCACACTCCGTGGCACGCCCAGAGTTCAGGACAAGTGGAAAGAATGAATCAAACTTTGAAGGCACAGTTATCAAAATTGATTTTGGAGACAAAGATGCCCTAGTTGAAGTGTCTGCCCTTGGCATTGCTTAATATCCAAACCATGCCTCATTCAGAGATGGGGCTCTAACCGTTTGAAATGCTATATGGAATGCCATACAAGCATGGAATGCCGGTGGGACACCCCAGATTTGAGGACGGTCAGATCCAACCATACTGGTTGCGATCAACAGAAATTTACAGGAGCTCCTAAAACAGGGAATAGTGAAACAGAGTGCTCCTCTAGGGTTCGCTATTCACAAAATTCAGCCTGGGGACAAGGTGTTTGTAAAAGTGTGGAAAGAGGCACCGCTCTCTCCTCACTGGGACGGTCCTTTTCTTGTGCTCCTGACAACAGACACGGCCATTTGGACAGCGGAGAAGGGCTGGACGCACGTGTCTAGGGTGAAGAAAGTCAAACAGCAGGAGGAGGCACCCGATTGGAGGTTCACTTCTTCCCCGGCGACATGAAGATTCGACTCCAACGTCCTCGTAAATGACCAACCACGAGCGGATCAGTTGTATACTGTCAGATTGTGTATGCTATCCATTTGTACACTTTAAGTGTGAATATTGTCAAGGAGTTTTTGTGATTCATTGCAGAAGGGGACAGAGGCCAAAGAGACTGTGCACCCAGTGTTTAGAGGAAGAGCTTGAATTGACTGACTGCATCCTGACCTTAGCCACCAATTTGGGTATCATTGAATTAGGTTCTCAGGAGTGGTTTCGCATTTTTCAAAACGGGGTGCGTGGGAAGCTTAGGTCCCAAGCAGAAATCCTGGATATGGAGTGCCGGAAGTCCATCAGGGTCCCTTGCAGTTCTGATGCAATCAGGGTGTCTTGGTGGGGCGCCTTTAAGAGGAGGTATGCGGCTAGGTCCAGGGGCGTCTTCCCTGAAGAGTACTCCTGCTGCCGCGAAGATGGTCTTCCTCGCCGCTGGTGGCACCCCAGGGGGCGGAGGCAAAGGCAGAGGAGTACGCCTAGTGGGAATCCTGATTGGCCTGAACTTAGTCATGTGCAGGATGCAGAGTCTGAGCACTGAGATCCCCAGGAAAGATGGAAGTGAGAGCTCCGTGGATAAGTGCGGGAAGTGCACTCAGGTAGTCCCAGTTGCAGGGGACAAGGGACACTCAGCATACCAATCCCCAGAGGAATGTCTCAGAAGAACTGGCAGGTACTGTTGGAGAAGTGGCACTTGGGTGAAATTGTGTGAATTGGAGATCGGGACTTGGTGTATCAATCCCAAGGCAGGGTTAAGGAACGGGCAGTCAAATGGTCACAGGTACCAAAGGAGAAAACGAAACACAGAACAGATGTCAATCCCCATTTGTGACCAGTGTAACCGAACTATGTGGTTAGGGGAAAAGACAGAATCAATCTTTATTGCATATCACCAGGTGAACCCTTTGTGTTACGATAACGCAAGGCTGGAAATATGCACAATGAATGGGAAAATGTACTGGGTGACAAAGAATATGAAATTTGACAGTAAGATTACCCTGAACAAAGACCCACTCATATTGGACCTGGCACTGGCAAAGGAAGACAGGGTGTGCCTACCATATGATAAGGTGGTTTGTTTTGTGAAAAATAAAAACAATGAGGATCCTGAGGGAAAAATGAAAAAAATAACTCAGGAAATGAAATGAAGGGAGTCAGAATGGAGGAGACAGAGAGTCGAACAGGAACGATTGAAAACATTAAGCGAACAGTACGAAGTACTGGAAAAACAATATGCTGATGGGGAGTTATCTTCCCCAGACAGAAACCTGTTCATTGATTGAATACAAGAAATTGCAACAGAATTGGGTTTGTTGAACTGTTGGATTTGTGGGGGGCTGAAATCTGCAGAAAAATGGCCTTGGAAAGGGGAAGGTTTGGCTCCAGAACAACTCTTGAAATGGGACAGTCCGAGGGTCTCAAAATTGGTACAGAGATCCGAGGGGTGGGTTTTGGATCAAAGGGTGATTAGTACAATCTGTGTCAGTTGGGAGGGAAGAGAATACACAGAAATGGTAGGACACACTCCATGTGTATCTACTCTGACGGTGAACTCTGATTCAAAAAGCAAGGCATGGCACCCAGCCCCTCCTTTGGGGTATTGGAGCCTGAAAAAATGATACAAATTGTGAGTGGGACGAGAGAATAGAGTTATGCTGGGTCCAAAGTCCAGGACCCAACCCTTTCCGATCTTTGGAAAGTGTGAGAAAATTCTGGGGAGACCCAGGGAGAATAAACATTAAATGGAAAGCCCTGGATGGAATTTATTGGATCTGTGGGAAAAAGGCATACGGTGATTTACCCCCAAGGTGGAAAGGGTCTTGCACTTTATGTATGATCTGACCAGTTTTCTTTACTCTCCCGAGAGGAAAAAGTAATCTGTTAGGGGTTCCATTATATGAGACCTTGAAAAGGGAGAGGAGGAGTCTGAAGAAGATGATACCAGTGATAAGCAGTAAACAAGCTTTGGGGGAAGAGGAGTGGCCAGCAGAAGAATAATCGATTATTATGGGCTGGCCACGTGGGCACAGGATGGAAGTTACAAGTATAGGACTCTGATTTACCTACTGAACAGGCTGATTAGACTACAAGCAGTTATGGAAATTGTATCAAATCACACCTCCGAAGCCCTGGATTTACTAAGTCGGCAGCACACGCAGGTACGGGCTTTTGTGTACCAAAATCGAAAAGCATTAGACTATTTGTTGGCCGAAGAGGGAGGGGTGTGTGGAATATTTAATGAATCGGAATGTTGCATTGAGATTGATGATTATGGGGAAACCATAAGAGGCTTGGTGGCCAAAATAAAAAAAGTGGCCCATGTCCCTGTCCAAAAATGGAATTCAATTTTGCAGTCCTCCTGGTGGGACAATTTATTTGATGGAGCATGGTGGAACAAAGTAATATTTCTCGTTCTCTGTTCAGTAGCCGGGATCCTATTCCTACCCTGTCTGATTCCATGTTTTATCAGACTGATCCACTCTGTAGTCAGGGGAATGCAGATTGCAACAGTCCCCATAGACTCGGAGGGAGCTTTCAGAGGCGACGCATCCAAGATCATGAGGCTCGAGAGAGAAGGTATGCCAGCAATGCTGCAGAAGCATTGGCAAGGTTTGAAAGGCAAAACACTGAAGAAAGAAGTAGTATAGTACATCAGGGCATCCCACAAGGGGAATACCAAACAGTGTAAGGGGTACTCCGCTTGTGAGGAAGCCTGAATGGTGGTGGGTAGAAATAGAAAATTAACCAAGTAGAAGCATGAATTAAATGGGTAAAATAAATGGGGAGGGATTGTAATATATGATGTAGATAATTCATGCTTTGGAGATTGTATAAAAATTATAAAGATCCAACCATGCATCTGACCCCCATGGCCAGAAGCAGGGCTTTTCATTTCCAAAAGATTTCCTGGACTCGCCCAGATAAAATCATGACCATTAACGAGTGAATGAGTCTTTCCTGGGTGATCAGCGACCATTTCCCAAGAATGTCCAGAACATTCACTGAATAACACCTGGGAGAGATTACATCAAAAAACAGGCACGTCTTGGCTACAGCTGAAAGGAAGACCATTTCGAGGAGCCCAGACAGCCATCCAAGCCCATGGACTGACTTTTGTACAGGACTGAATCTGTATAGTTCCTGTTATACATATGTAGGAATGTACAGAAATCTTAGGTAATTTCTGCTCCAGGCAGAATAAACTGTATATAAACTGGCTACCTGGAGCAGTTGGTGTGACACTCTGGGGAGACGCTGACACTACGTCGGCTTAACCCAGGTTCACCCAGCATCAAAGTCCAGGGTTGATGCTGTCTTAGCTGGGGCGGCTTTATAATATTTTATTTTTTGGTTGTCAATATAATAAATTTATAAAATATTTTTTATAAATTTGGCTGCAGAATTGATCATTTATAACACCTTCAAATTGCTTAAGGATGTCCTCCAAAACTTTCAGTGGAAATAGAAACCAATTTGAAAAGGTAAGTGAAATCAGAAAGCAAAAGACGTATGAACAGCCACTCTGGTCTCTTCTCAGCTCCTGTACCACCCGTGCCATTGGCCTCAGCATCCGTTCTTAGCACTGTTACAGAGTGTTGCTCTTCTACATTTTCTGGATTTGAGTGTGTTTTCACGCTTTCATGAATATTTCCCATAAAATGAAAACAACTATTCTTTCTACATCCCATAGCAAACAATGTGCTAAATGGCTTCATTATTTGAACTGTGAGATGTTTTAAAGCACAAGCTTTGGAGACTAATGGAAGCCAAAGAGCTGCCAAGGCATCTACAGGGGAACTTTAAGGACATTATCGTGTTAAATGATTGACAGTGATTTTGGGGATGCATTCTGTAATGTAACATCAGTAGAGAACTACTGTGTGTGAGTACGTGCTTAAATGTATTTTTTAACACAACTTGATACTTGTGTAGCTGCACTGATCTTTTCTTGGCTCTGCCTATTTCAATGTCTGAATGCAACAAACCATACTGTAAAAATATATTCTTGTAAAGTATTCACTAATAGAATTTGGTAATTTTAGTTCTGGTGAAGAATGCTAGTACTTGTAAAAAATACATATTGAATAAAAATATGATGTAAGTTTTGGTTAAAACATCATAATGTTCATGTACACCAGCAGATGAGCCCATGCTCAACAGCTCTTTTTTTTTTTTTTTTCTCTCTTGCGAGGCATTCTTTTGTGGTTCATAATCTGATTGCATTCCATATCTATGTCCAAAAATTGTTACTGTGTCTGTAAAACCCTACAGTCTGGGGAGAGACATGATACAATTTTAAAACTGTCTCTCGCGGGGAGCTTCTTTACCGCATGCTATTTGCTTCGCGTGCTGTTTGGTTTCTGCTCAAGCAAAGGGGTTTTTCTTCCATTTTCAGTTTTCCCTCATCTTGGAGGGGCTGCAGCAGGGGTTTTGGGCTGCCCTGGGCGGGATTCCGCAGGTGCCTGTCCACAGCCGAGGCTCTGTCCCGCAGTGCCGCAGTGGCCCCGCTCTGGCCGGGACAGGGAACCCCGAGTGTCCCGGGACAGAGGGGACAGGGAACCCCGAGTGTCCCGGGACAGAGGGGACAGAGAACCCCGAGTGTCCCCCACCCTGCTGGGCCTCTGGGTGCGGTGCCGGCCCTGGGGAACCGTCCGGTCTCCAAGCGCTGCTGCACCTGCCCCGTGAGCCCTGGCAGGCATCTGTTGCCATCTTGTCCCTCAGTCCTACAAGCCCGAGGCCGTCCCTGCTGGGCACGGTCTCAAGAAGGGCATCTCCAGCATTTTGTGTCTCTTTGGTCGTGTGGCAGATCGTGAATTTGTTGTTTTCCCTTTTTCCCTTGCCTGTTGGCATTCTTTTACTAAACTGCTATTTTTTCACTTGTATCTAGTCATATCTCGTTCATCATGGGTGAGAAGAGATTGCTTGGAATCAAGGAGGAAGTTACTCATTCCAGACTGCTCGCCTCTTTAAACTGTCTCAGCCCAAGACAGGCATTAAAAAATTTCCAGGGTCAAAAAGGCTTTTCACCTACTTGAAGATTAATTAGGTCTAACCAAAAGGGGAGTATGTGACAACAGCTATTTGAGACGATACCAGTAGTCTAGGTTTGTCATTTAGGGCTGTCTTTTGAACCTGGACTATTCCCATAGCTCTGTTTTGTTCTCCAGATTGAAAGTTTATACTGACCTGTATCTCACAAGCTTTTCATCAAAGGTCAGGCTCATCAGTGGGTCAGGCACATGTAACTTTTAGGCCAAATCACTCCACTACTCCCTACAACATCCTCAAAAGGCTATTGAAACTCTGATGCTGGATGCAGCCGCCCTTCTATTAGGCTGTGACAGCTCTAAATAGATCACACTACCTGCATCCTACTTTTCTCCACCAGCAATCCTAAGCATTGACTGTGAGTGATCTCTTTTGAACTCGATCAACCAATTAATTATAATCATAGCAGCCTAAACAATTAGTCAGTAGTGAGATTAGATAGTTTAAAACAAATCAAGAATATTTGTAATGCATTGCATTTGCAATTCTTTTCCAAGTAAACACCTTTGTGTGGCAGCAAACAACTCAATTTCAGAATCAATTTTTAAATTTCTTAATGAATTGCTCCTAAATAAATGGGTAAAAAACACAAAAAAACCCCAAAACCAACAAAAAATCCACAAAACCCCAAAAAGTCAAACTACACCCATCTCCGCCCCAACATTTGGACGGGTTAGATTAAAATAAAGGTTATTGTAAAACAAATTACATTGGTTTCAACATTTGGGTTTTTTTTTCCTTTTTTCTTCTTTTTTTTTTTTAATAAAATGACTGAGTCATTGTTGGAACTTTTAAACTGCTATGGTATTTTTTGTTTGCATTTCCAGATATCTAAAGAAAATATGAAAATTGGTCACTCTAGACTTTAATTATTTTGTAGACTATACAAAACTAGTGCAAACATAGAGAGCTTGTTTTCATGACTTTCTGTACCATAAACATACAAATTAAAATTGTTTTGTTGTACCATTGTTAGGGGCAGCGCAGAGTTCATAACTCAAGGAAAGCAGTTCCCTGTTATGAAGCACAGATGGAGTGCAATGGTGGAAACTGAAATTAAAAAATTACTTTTTATACCATGATTCACATATTTTTCTTGGTAGACATTTCCATGGTAGTTTCTGTACAATTTCTCTGTCCTGTGTACATGTTTTGTAATGCAGCTTTTAACTTTAAGACCTAGATCCCTCAATTGCAGCAGCTATCCTAAACATAAGGGAAGGGGAGGAAATAGGAGGGAAGAGGAGAGGGGAAACAACTGGCACAGAGAGGGCAAAACTGTGTCAAAGTCAGCAGCAGCAGGGAGTAGATTACTAGAAAGGGTAAAACTGCTGCTGTTTTTCTCCTGGCTCAGAGACTGCAGTGAATTTGCCTTGGCTGAACAGGGAATGATGCTTAAGAAACAAGTGCGCTTCATTATTAACTTAATTCTTCAGGGATTAATTTTACTTTGAGTTCTAGAGTATCTCATGGCAAAATTCCCCTAGCTTTGCTTCTGGATTTCCTCTAAATACCTATAATGCTCTCACTGTGGTTCTTTCATTTATGATCCACTTGCCTTGTTGCCTGGCCCAGGCATTTGCCATGCGATGTCTGGACAAGCTGTCATGATGTCTGGACAAGTTATCAGGGCTTCTGCACAAATCAGCTGTGAACCGTGGACTCAAAGCACAAACAAGTTTACAAATGCTGATGTAAGCGTATTTATAACCCAGCAGTCACATTAGGATCTGTACAAAGTCACAGAAACACAACTGAGAACAGGACATGGGCTCAGAGGACAGGTGCACATGGGAGTGCATGACACCCTATGTTGTAGGTCTTTTGAATCTGCAGGGTGTTCACTTCATTCAGGTAAGAGTGTAGATGCCAGTCTTCTACTGCTCATTTGTATGTATAACAATTTCTGTATAAAAATTTGTTAACAACAAATAAAACACTTTCACGAACAGCAAACTAAACCCCAAAATTCATGCATTTTTCCCAGTTCTTCAACATTCATAAATGCACAGCTATGGGTGCTTGTCAACAGTCAGCCATTAATATTCTTCTAAAACTGACACCTTGTTATACTAAATATTTGTTTGCACTTATCAGCTACAAATGAATAGTACCATCAAATCCCTAACTTCAGTACTTCTTCATCCACAGGGCATGAAAGAAGCATGGCAACAAGAAAAATCCATGATTCTCTCCACCGCCCTTATCCATCTTTTCTGTCACTTTCTCCCTAAATGTACATTTTACAATTACACCCTAGAGAAACATCTAAATGCAAATACACATGCCTGCAAACATACTTGTCTCATTCATTGCAGAAAAAAATGATGCAAAAAATTCTTGTATATGCTTACATGCATATCTTATTTTTATTGATAAGGTAATTGGTTTGGGCTTTTTAATTACATATTTTATTTTGTATTTTTTTGTTTCATAATTTTCCTAATTAAACTGGCAATTCTAGCAAAATTTTACAGACTGGTAATGTCAATACAATGCTAAATATTACCGTGGCACAGGTAGCTGAAAACAAAATAACTTTAAAAAGCAATATAAATAAAAGCAGTGTGTAACTTTTTAGATGCATTTCCCACAAAAAGGGTAAAAAAAGGGATAGAGAACATTTCTAGATGTAACTGAAAATAAAACCTATTTTGATTCAGTTCTACAAGCATTCCCTGATACGTTGCCAAGTGGCCACTGAATTCAATAATCTGGACAGATTAGTACAGGATTCCTATTTTCAGGGATCCATCTGGTATTGTGGCAGTTGCAGCTCATCAGGTTACTGCTATTTCCCAGCTATGGAAAATGCATCAATGCTGCAAGAGAAACCTGCCCTGTACCACTTCAGTCACAATGCCAGGCCAATTGCTGGAAGCATACGTATTCAATTATTTTCAATTAATTTCTAATTTCATTATTTCTAATTAATTAATGAACAGTCATAGAGTGTTTAAATTTTACACTACCCACTTGTATCATGTCTAAGGAAGAGGGACTGACAAATTCAGAGACTGCAAAAAGACCTACGTAATATTGTAAGGAAAGCCATATACGAAGATTAGATTTTAAAAAAGTATCAATCCAAAACATCACTTACATCACCTACAAATACCCGGCTGGGGAAGGGGAGGAGGAGGGGGCAGGCAGGTGTGGGTGTGTATTTGGGTGTGCGCGATCTTCCTGCTGTAAGCATCAACAGCTACATCTAGTGGTTTTAGGCAGTACGAACAATTTACCTACAGCCAAACCATGTCTTAGGGAAGCACTTTGTATTCTGAATTAAAGAGAAAAGGTAAATTCTTCTCCAGTGTAGAGCTTTGTAGCAGCACTGGTGCTTCACTGAAAGTACTTTTTCCCCCAGTTAATTTTGTGCTAATAAATCTATGGAGACTGGAAGTTCTTTGTAAGTTTTCAGTTGTATATTTGTAAGAGTTTCATATACTATATTTGTGTATTTTCCTTAATAGTAGGCTAAATATGCATATAGATAAAAATATAAATTCCAAATCTCACGATTTAAATTTTTTGGAGTGGAATTGAACAAGTTCAGGTAACTTGCTACAGGTTCATATCAGTGCAGGATAAAAATACTCAACTACTGCATTGTCTCTAGACCTGGTAGATGAACCATAGATTAACAAAACCTTCAAGTTTTCATAATATCAAGTATCCTGTTTTCAGATGCTCCAGAAGCACTTGCCTCAGTCAATTGGAGACAAGCTTTTATATATTTCAAACACTTCCACATAATGGTAATTTCATATTATGAAAAAAAAGTCCGCATACAAACCTCAAGTATTTTTTGAAAAAACAATGTTAGCAAAAATAATTAGAAATGTATCGTATTTATTCATATCCAGTTATTATTTGAAATAAGTAATTCTTTGAACAGGTATTTGGAAGTAATATTACCAATTCAGAAATTATCAACATTCAATTTGCCAATAAACTCATACTAACTGAAATGTTCAGTGCAAAGAAAAATATGTTTAAAAACTCCTAATCATGCCCATAATTAAACATACATGACTCCACAAAGAGTGAAGCGCTTCAGTGTAAAATGGCAGAAATAGCAGAAGAACCTTTACAATTCAACTGGATTTCATGAAGCCTGCCATAAGCTCCCAAGAAATTTCTAAGATCTTTATTAGCTGTTTAGCAGCCAAGTTCTAGCACAGGTTAGAATATGGCAAGAGGTGGTTGTGGAAAAGATGAAAGTGTTGAAATTTAAAATGGATAAAACTGAGCAATGAGAAATTTAAAAATTTTCTTCATACATTAAATTGCATTCATCAAGGTTCTTGAAAAATCATCTGGCAGTTTTTTTATAATGACCTGCAACCACTTAATGCAGATAAGACTAAAGGACTAAGCAGAGTTTGAAAGAGGAAGAATAAGTTTAATTGCCAAGGTAAGTTATTACTGCCAGTCACAAATGCATGTTATGCAATACTACCTGCAACTGCTCAGAAAACTACTGTTAGTATCAGAGTGATCAATTTAATGTAAAATTCAGCAAAGCATAATCAAGGAACAAAAAAGATCTAATTTCCACTTTTATTCAGACAATGCTAGAAATATTATGATTCCCTGATTTGCGAAGAATAGCAGAGAAAACAATAATCAATACGGTAATGGGCACCTTGCCACACTCTTGTAAATCTGAACTCCTTAAAAGCCATCTGTTTAGCTTTTCTATATTTGGTCCCACTGAATGAAGGAGGCACTTGAATAGGTTGGAAAGCAAGACATTAAAACTAAAGCCCAGATTTTAAAATAACTTTTTTTGCGTGCATTACTCCAATGATTTGAAGCAAAATGGGCATACAATAAAAGCACATAGCAATTGATAGAATTGGGCACAGGCCACCTCTGGAATGGAGATGGAAAACCAGCCTAATTTCCTGAAACAAATTTATGTCATTTTGTCTTTATGCTAGACAAACACACAGGACTGCTTAGCTGCATCCCCTTGCCATGGCACCTTCTGTAGCGGTCGGTGTCTATTGGAAGTTCCCCTTTCTTTGCCCAAGTCTTCGGAATAAGAGAGACGTACCACAAGATGGATGAGTCTTTCAAGCACAAGGTTTGTTGTAAACACCCACACACAATTACTGTGGTTTTAGGGAGGTCTGGTGATGTGTTGGGTTTTCATATTCTACGACTGTCTGTCAGTGATTTGAAAAACTTCTCTTTGCCTCTCCCCTTGAGAATCCATCAGCTAGTTCTTTTTTTCTACTTGTTCTTTTTGAAACCCGTGAAGAAACTGGAGAAGAGGGGAAATAGAAAATCCTCGTTTTCCATGATATGCTGAACTACTTTATCTCTCTTTATTATGGCAGTTCAGAAATAGTGTCAGTATATGACCCTCCACTATTTGAGTTTCTGTTGAAATACTATCCCTTGTCCATGTTCTCGACAGTCACAAGGTGGCACCAGAGGTCAAATTTTTTTGGAAACGCCATTTGGAAACTCCGAATTCTTCTGCTAGCGTCCTGTAATTTCATTATTTGTTTTTTGAGGACAAAGCCAAAAGGGTCAGATAAGCCTTCACAGTGAACGAGAACCTGAAGAATCTGCCCAATGCATGCAGCAGATAGATAGCTAATCATAAAGCAATAATAAATTAAGTGTAAGTGATAAATGTAGCATTCCCAAAGTATTTTATTAAAAGGCTGTGAAAGAATTAGTACTATTTGAAGGAATTTTTTTCCAATGTATTTCTAAATTATTTCAAAGTTAACAGCCCTTAAGAAAGCTTTTCCTGGTGAATATGCAGGGTGACTCTTTACTTTACATGTTTGTGTTGAAGCTGTGCCCTCACAGTAGTTTTCTGTTGATAGACTACAAGTGTACAATGATTTAAAAAATCCTATTTCAATCTTCTTGTTGCCTTCCTTGTGGCCATTTTGTCTCCCCTCCTCCCACCAATTTACCACAAAGCAAGGAAACCCTTCTCAAGAATTTCACAATGGCCTTTACTGTAACGTATTTACTGACATCCCCCTGACACTTCCTCTTGATTTCACCACTCACCTCCTCTCCATCACCTCCAAATGGCTGGATGGCCCTTCCCCATCGAGTGGATCACTATTCCTCAGGCATTTGAATGAAATTCAGATTCCAATACATGGCTTTCCAATAAAATCATGTCTTACTGTCTTTGAAACATAGCAGGTGTACATTCCTACACCTGATCAAAGGCTTCTTTATTTTTGTAGCTTGTTATGAAATACCTGCCCTGTATCAGAAGAGGGATTATAAAATTCATCAATCGTGTTTCACTAAAATAGTGGTGAAAATTCCAGCACTGTGCCCCAGCAAGCCTTCCTCTGGACAGTCCTAACAAGCACTAAGCTCTTTACAACACAGCACTGCCACAGCTGACTTTTTGATTTTGACATAACTTTAGGAAAAATCTTTTTTATTTTGCCTTTCTTAGTTTTCCTTATACTGGTGCTTAATAGTTAATATTGGTTGGGAAAACAGCAGGAGAAATATCGTAAATATACTTCCTTGGTACAAATCTGTGGACTCTTCCCATGCTTGAACTTCAGCACAGAGAGAAGCATGCTTCTGAATGGAGTCCTTAGGGACTTAATCCATTTGCAGTAATTTTATGCGACATTTTCTCCTTTGATGCAAAAAGATAGGAAGAAAAGAATCAAAACAACCTTTGACTACTAGTCATCTGTGGTAATCCATTGTATCTTAATGACAATCTGACTAGAGCTAGCATATGTAGACTTTCACTTACATTTCACTGTTGATGCTGTTATTAATTTTCATTGAAAACAAAGATTATTTGTGCTGGTCCATTTAATTCTCTCTCTCTCCCCTTTACTGTGCTGCATAGCTCTTTAAGACAAGGACTGTCCTTTTTAATGCCAGGAAATTACTTTTCAATTTATGTCAGCATATCTAAAAATCTTTGTTTGTTTTATTTTGGTTTTTGCTTAAAAACATCTTTCACTTCTACTCAGACCATCATGGGGAGTCTGGCAGTGAAATAGATGGTGCTCTGTTTCACAAGCGTTACCCTCAGTCCTATTTCTTGCAGTATGAAAGTTTCCAGACCATAATAAAGGGCTGCAATTTTCCATGGCGATAAATAGATCGCAACATTTAAAACAATTGTGAAATAGCCGTATCAAAGAGCCATATGAATGGAATTTTCTAAAACTTCTGGTTTTTTAAATGTTTAAGGAAGTAGTTCCCTAACTGTACAGAAACTTGTGCCTCTCAGGCAGAAGTGAGCACCCAGGGGGATTGAGCTGGCTTGCAGTAAAGCTGTGACTTCTTGATACACCACTGCACAAACCAATCCATTCTCTCCAAAACAATGAGCATTTGCATTTTAGAGGTAGGCAAAAATAGAATACAATCAAAATGCAACTACCTCTGACTAAGATGCATACATACAATACTTTAAAAAATAGGGACATTTCCTTAAAATTAGGAGAAATGCTTGGAATGTAGCAATGCACAGTAAATATTTCCTCTGTTGCATGGTCTGGCAATGCCCCTGTAATCAGACAACGACTGTTCTCATACTACTAACATGTTCATCTTCTCCTTTACTCCAAATGAAAATTCTAAATGCTCCCTCATTCACACTTTGAGGTTGAATAGTTAGTCTGGGCTCTCACAAAGGACACGTTTCTGCTGAAATCCTGCTGCACTCTGCCAAAAAGAAATCTTCTGCAGATCAAAGCTATACTTGATATTACTACCTTATTTTGTGATTAAGCTGTTTACTGATTTTCCCTCTCACGCACCGCACTCGCACAACTTGAAATTAAATGCAGAATAGCAACAAAGGATATACAAAGTTACACATAGCTGAATTCTATTTTTAAAAGTTTATTTGCTTAGCACAGAAGGAAAACTTTACCATTTTCATAATTAATCACACGAATAGAAACTTGGGGGCATTTTTTCACTTAGGATAAATAGCGACAACCAGAAATAATGATTCTGTTCAGAGCAAGGATATTGAAAAAAAACCATTCTGGATTACAGGTTTTTAACATAGTATGTATGCACTAAGTGTCATTCCACGGAAACCTCTGTGTGTAAAGCCTGTGTTTTACATAGACATGCAGATATAAAGATTTTCAGCAGCTGGGCTTGAGTGCATTCCAGGACCATGAAACTTAGTTATCACTTCCACATAAAGCCACCAGGATGGTTTCATAATCCCCTTTGAGTTCATCCTGTAAATTTAAGCATGAAACCCCAACAATTGTTAGAATAATGGCCTCAAGTAAAACAAATTTCAATTACCATTCAATACACATTGATCAAATATCAGTGTTCCATCTATATAAATTAATCCCTCAATAAAACACAAGTTAGCCACCGACTGAGCTGGTACCAAGCACCATCACTGAAGGTATTTGTATGATCTAGAAATAAACACATGCATTTCCAGAGTCGAGCCCAGGTAGACAAGGCTAGTAAAAATGTTGGGAGGTCTAGTGGCAAAAGTGAAGAAGAGAAGCACAGAAGAGTTTTATCTACCCAGGAGCTTAAATTTTTACTCTGAATAAAGTGAAATTTTCTTTCTTGATCAGTGGTGTCCAATGCTTATTAATATTAAAATACTGTGTATACACATTCTGTCCAAGAGCATCTCAAACAAAGGCTGACAGTACAGTGATAGTCTGCTCACCACAGGACTGCTCATTCAGCTTGGTGAAAATGGACAACATGCATTAAGCATGCCGTGTAATTATTACTTGCACTTCTTGTTTTCTCTAATTTTAATCTAGTTTTCAGAGGTATAGGAATTGTTTAGCATAGCCAAACCTCAAGACATTTGGATGCAATTACCACTTTGGAACATGATGAGGTGGTATAATTACACACCGAATTACAGGTAACACACATGCCTAAGGGAAGATTTTTAGTGACCTTTGGCACCTAACTGAAAAAGTAGCAGACATCAATAAAAATACAAAAGGCATTTTCATATATGTAGGGAGTATGTTTCTAGTCCAATCAAGACATCTTTTTTTTTGGTAATGTCTAGTATTTTACACAAAGGTGCTTTGCCAGTTTAGCTTTCTTTGAGTCCCTCACCACTTGAATTTTCTGGAAGAACATTGGATGATCAGTCCGTTTTAACAAAATATTTTTGCCAGTTTAACTCATTTACTTAAATCATAGGGAAATCAGGCCAAATACATGTTAATAAAATTAAAAATTCATTTGCTGAAGTACCCCAAGTGTTAAAAGCCATTATCCGGTTGTGTCAAATACCTCCCTTAGAGCTGTCTGGCCATAACCTCTTGTACCATTAAGTACAAGAATTTGGGGATATCCTACTGTCCTTTCAGCTCTTGGATTCTACTGTAAGGTGATATCCTGAGACAAGTATCACTTCTATTTCTATAGCTCTTTCAACAACTTTGACCCGGAAAAGGAATTAGTTCTCCCAGCCTGTGGGCCATTGGAAACGTAAGGTACTCATCTGAAATGAGCTGTGCAGGATGAACTGGTGACCGAGGAGCAGAAAAGTTAACAGACCTTTACTGGACTTCAAAAATGATCTGGTTGCTTTGTGCTTCATGTGTCACGTGGGAGAAAACCTACCATGATGGCTTGGCGGAGGGAGATGCCATACAGACTCTTGTAATAGCCCTTGATCTCGTTCATGTCCACCTCATGGCGCGAAACCATGATTCTGATGAGGTCTTTGTGCCGGGTCCCAAAACCCTGACAAAAGAAATAAAGAAGAAAGGGGGGAAAAAAGGAGGGAAAAGAATTATGCTACTTTTGTCACTGAAATATTTTGATCAAGTTCTGTAGGTTAATCCATCAGACTTCTTTATAGATGAACATATCTCTTTCCTCTTCCTTTAGTATCTCTTGTAACAGGGAGGTCTCATATCTGCCCTATGAGCACAAAACACTTCTGATAGGCTACCTCCATCATGTTGTTTTTAGAGTTTTTTAATATTTTTAGCCCTTTCTTTCAGCTGTTTGCTAAAAACAGACATCTCCTTCACTGTGCTTGCTCGACATTAGGGAGAGCCTAGACATAATTGTTTTTTTAAATTACTCTTTTAATAGTGCAGTGATCTGCGTTTCCATAATGTTTCACTCAATTTTTCCCATATTGCTCTTAACCAAGGCACAGGAGTTATGACAATACCAACATACTAGACTGTTTCATGATCACCAGCTGCCTCACTAACATGAGTGAGTTCCAAATCTGCCAGAAGGATCACGGATATCTCATCATAGATTAGCTTTGCACAAGGTTCCTGCTAAGATCTATAATTGCTCTTCTTTTCCCTTTTTACTATGACTGTTGTTTCTTAAGAAGGGTTCCAGTCTGCCTCCTGTCCCTGTAACAGTAAAAGATACGTGTGGATGGACAGATGCCCCCCTGAGCATATTACAGCAGTCTACTCCTCCAACAGAAAGTCTCCAGTTTCAAAGGAAGGAATAAAAGGAGTGAGAGAAATACCCTGAATTTCCCTCTGCAGTCTTTTTCTACCACACAAAGGGCCTAGAGACCTCTAGCTAACTTTTTATTTTTCAGCCTTTAAAGCACCTCATGTTTGCAAAGAGGAGATCTTTATTTAGATTACCTTCATCGCCAAATGGAGTTTTTCTGCAAAGAAAGCTGGTTTGCTTGTGGCACACTTTACTGTAATGAAGCAATGAGACAAGGTCACTTCTGCTATACATGTCACAAAAATACAATAAAACACTTTCAAAACCCTCTCATTTTTCCTACCCACATACCCTATATATGCACTTCTTTGATCCTTTTTCTTCATAATGTATGAGGACAAGAAGACCCTCTCCTCTGTTTATTCAGAAAGCAATTCAGTCAGGGGAGAATAATTACCATAAAAGCAACATATTTCTCCCTAGTTTACTGCCTTAAAATTAATGAAGCTGTTGCAATTCCCAAGAAGAAAAATGTGAAAACATTTATGCCTTCTATAGCAGAGCTGGAGGTTATAATCTGATATTCTGTAAACCAAGTTATCGTTCAATTTGATATTAAGAGCAATCTGATAAAATTATTCTTTTATCCAAAGTGTGTTTGACTGTGACACAAAAGCCAAGACAAGATGAGTGCCTGGTTCCCAATTACATCCCTGATCTACTGGTAAGAGGGAGTCCCTGCCTTATCTTACTGTTCATGAACAACTTTATATGAACATTTTCTTGAACAAAACCACGGAAAGAATGTTTTTTTATGTATTTAATAACCAATATTATAAATATTCTTGCTACATGAAACTTAGAGAAGAGTGGCTTTGGTTGAAGACAGGCTTAAAACTATTGGATTTTTGATACAAACTATACCACTTTTGACAGCTTTTTTTAGCATATTGGTTTCTTGAAAAGATATTCCTATGTTGGCAACTCATCTGTTCCCATTAAAAGATCTTTCCGAATATTGGGAGAGGTATTTCCACTCATTCATCAACTTCAACTGATTTTAGGTGTGTCAATTAAATCACCATAACTAGTTTAGACTTTCCAAGGTATCATTTAGCAAGCTCAATGAAGCAGGGTAAGTACAGAACAGTTTCTGATCAGGGCAATTATGGCAGAAATAAAAGGTTAAGTTTAGTCAGAACATACAGTAGGTTTCAATGTGCAGAACCACTTACCAAGGGCAGTGAGGCAATTCTCAATATCACCTTTCAGCTCCAAATCCAGTACCTTGTTCATGTCGTGCTTGCTGTATTTGGTGTACTTCTGAAAGACTAAACAATGGGAAAGAACAGTATTCTCCCTGCACTGCCTCTGCCCTATTCTGTCCCCATTGCTGCAGTAGAGGATTGCTCTTTCTCATTTTCTTCAGACAGCACAGTGTAAAGTAATGCAGTAACACAGTGTTACTGCACGTCACTTACTGCTGATGGAGTCAGCAAACGGAATGGGACTTTGGTAGGTTGGAAGGGCTCATTTCCCATCGGCTGGAGCAGAGGTGGCCAACCGACTGCCCCAGAGCCTGTGACATTGTGTGATAGCCCCCTGTCTAGGGGAAACTGGCTAAGAAGCAAGACCACTTTGGGGAGCTCTCATTGCTTGGCATTGTGATCACAACCCAGCTGAGACTTTAGATTTTTTAATAGCCTAAATCTCTAGTACTAGAAAGAACACCTAGGCTGCCAAACACACCCTTAGTCAGCAGGCATACTTCCTATTAGAGCCATGTCGTGATAATCTGTATCTTCTCTGAATTCATGAATCAGCAATGTTCAAAAATCATCCCAGAGAAGTATGAAGCTTTGTTCAGCTTACCCCTTCGAAGATGCGGGTAGCTTCTTGTAGTAAGAATAGTTACAAACACACCAATATCTGTTCCTTTCCTTTTCTCTCCTGCCTCATACAAGGCCTGACATAAAGAAAAGAAGGTCACAAGGTCAATATCAGAATAGTAAAACTCAAACAGGAACACTGTATTTTGAGGGCCATTGCTTGTTAGTAATGAACACTATCCCTTGACCCAATCCAGATCAAAACTCTGCCTCAGACTAACTCCAGCTCTGTCAAATAATACTTCATACTTCACTTATGTCTTAATAGTTCCTAGGGAACGCTATGCAGATAGAAAACCTATTTTCAGACATTTTACAATCATCATCTAGCTTTCCTGGCTACACTACATTCTTGAATGAAGTTATTTTTCATTTGTCATGATAGCAGCCTGCCTGAAAGCCTCAGGACTGGTAGGATTTCATAAGACTGACTAAATTATTTCTGCAACTAACTGGTGCAATATGCAGGAGAAACCTATGTACTAAGTACTTCCTCATCTTTCCAGGAGTGACTTTTACTTCCAGGAAAGTAAAAACCAAATTGGTCTCCTCCATTTTCCTCTCCTCCTAAAACCTCTCTAAGAGTAATAATAAAAGACCTCCACACAGCATGAATATCTAGCACTCCGCATCAAAAGAAAGAGTACTGAACTTTTGAACTTAGGAAAAGTATCAATTTACCTTCATGTCAAGGGCTGATGACAGAACTAAACTCCTTATGTAAGAGGAATTAAAGCAGTATTTCTCAATGGCCTTTTCTTTGCTGGGTTTTTTTGAAAAATCAATTTGAAGTCATCTAAACTTAAATTGTAACTGGGATGTAACATTTTGCTGGTGAAAACTCAGCAAGGACTGCTAAGTTTTATCAACATTTTAGCAAAGATAGTCCTACTAATGTTGGAAGGAATAAGAAAAAGATCAGATGCTTATTTTAGAATTCTTGAGAAAATGACACTGAGGTTTACCAATTACCTTGAAAGGTTTGTCACTAAAAAGCAGTACCAATATCTAACATACTGCAGAGTTCAAGGGTCAGTGTATGGCAGCTGATCTGAATATAGAAGAGCACACCCTCGTTCCTTAATTCAGGAACTCCTTTATAACCAGAAGCAAGACTCGGTCTGATTCCTCTGCTTGTTGACTTCAAATGGTCTTCAAGCTTTTCATGAACTAGACTAGGTCCTGCAGAAATGCTTCTGAAGCTAGATATTAGGGTGAAGATTTAATTTCCTTCATATAATTAACTCACATGAATTCTGCAAAATACCCTCTCCTCAGAAATATTTGCTGTATGACATTGAAATCTCTGTTAGGTCTGCAATGCACAGGATTCAGACAGACAGAGGAATATCAAGTAGGTCAGAAGAAGAAGTGCTGCAAAGTGCCAATTATGACCTTACCCTGGCATCATTGTCAGCAAGTTCATCGTTCACATGAGGGTTTTCACATCGGTCAGCCTACATAAATAAAGAAAATTTCACTGGTACTCACAATCATTCAGTTCACTAAAGCTCAGCATCTGAGAGTTCTGCAACAGCACTCTCATACATAAGCCAATACATAACTGGAAATACATGCAGTTATGTAAATCATCCTGTGAATAAAACTGTTGTATTGGTAATGAGAGAACATACTAGTACAGCCATAAGTGACTTATTTCTTAATTCCTACATAAAAAGCCACAGGAAGGATTTGTTTCTTGACATAAAACAGGCTTCAAACCTGTGACCTGGTCCCTGATGATCATTCAATAGACTCCTTTAACAAGTTGATTTGAAATTTAAAACTGGAAGTCCAAACAATGTACATACACGGATGCATCAAAAAACCATCCTGGATGCAAGTGCAAGGTTCATATATATACACTCAAAAATCAAATATTTATTAATTTTAAAAGGATATTTTAATTGGGAAGGCCCAGTGTTTGAAGTCATCTATTTCTGAATATAAATTTATGAAACAATTCTTCCACTTGTTAACTCCCTGCCCTTGTCCCATTATCTAGCTACTAGAAACATTCATTAACAGGAAAGAAAAAATTTTTTTTCTTTCTCTAATTTTCTTTTCTCTAATTTTAAACATTTATTCTTTTTCTAGGCAATTGACATGACATTATGCCTATTACTTTTTCTAGTGCTTAAATATAGCACAAAAAAGGTCTTAAAAGCATAAATGATTAAAAAGAAATATTGTTTTACACTAAAGTTTTTAAAAGGCACTTGAGATAAAATCTCATTATATTTTAAGAACAGTTTCTAGTGGTCTAGGATTTAAAAGTTTAAAACAGTAATGCAAAGAAATAAATATTGCATAAATCTTTATTTATTTCATGTCTCTCTAAAGTAGTCTTGAGAACACTGATTTTTGATAATAGATATTGTCACTCAAAATGCTTAAGCATAACATACCTTGGCTAGAGCAAGCAAAGCCTTTTGAAAGTCTCCAGATGTGTCAGAGATGATGTCTTGTGTCAGATCTCTCTTCAGCACTGCAATCAAATAGTTTGTTTTGAAGCTATCAACTAAGTTGACTACATCATCTTTAAAGGTACCATCAAACCACTCTATTATCTTTTTCAGTATTTTCTTCATTTCCTACTTCAAAATGCCCACTAGAAATATAATTTTCTTTTCGTTTGGTTTCAAGTAAAGGAGTTTATTTGTAACATATCCTTTAAATCCTGTGCTTGAAATTGGAGGTTAAACCTAAAATGGGCTGAAAAATGTCCTTCTCTAAGGTCTTGTGGGTAGCATTGTCTCAGGTTTCTGCTTATAAAATACACAAACCTTGTTTTAAGCCTTTTTCTTTTTCATTCTTACTTCTGGCTGCTCTTATCAGTATTGAACTCAAACACAAAACTCTCCCCAAAAAATCAAGGTTTTAAGATAGGCATCTAAGAAGAAGTGTCTTGGTAAAAGTTACTTCATCATCTTAGAAAACAGGATTTAATTAGACATTACAGTAAACTCGACATACAAGAGAGACACCACATTACATTGTAGTAGTTTCTCCAAGCAGCTTCCCCCTGCAGTTCACTGGCTGCTCCTACTGCTAACATGTCTGTGTTGCTGACTCAGTCAGATTTATTTTTTCCAATCCTACGCTTTTGTCTTAAAATGTCAGCCAAGGTTTAGTTATAGGGGAAGAAAAGCAGCCTGTCTTTGCATGCATCCAAGAAAAATACTGAATGTGTGACTCATTCCATCAGACACCCACAATCCCAGCAGTTGTGTTGTATCTGTTCCTCCACTATTGGGATCAACATAGTTCAGCAAAAATCACCATGATCTCCCTCACAGCAACCCTGTCAAATTTTTGTGAAGCTGCATTTGCTTCCCGTTTTGTTCTCAGCTCCTCATACTAAGAGAGGTTGTGAATCTAATGTGTCTGCTATAGGGTTATGCTATGGTGTAACTTCCTTCTTGCTTCTTAATACTTCTTTCTTGCTCTGAGTTACCTTCCTTGTAGTATCTGCTGGCTTCTCTGATCTCTTTGTTGGTTCTTGAGGCCAGAATCTCAATTAAGGTATCTTCATCAGTTCCAAGCCCCTGATAAAAGCGATTGAAGTTTTAGAGATGTTATTCAATAGAACAAACTTAGAATTCATAACAGAAATAAGATGAAAATCATTGTCTTGGCTTTGAAGACACCACATGGAATGAAAAATCAAAATTAAAATGTTGTGCTTCCATATTGTGTAATTTCAGCTCTTTTGGAATTAAATTTTTATTGCGTTCAATATGCTGGTGCTAAAAAGAAGTGCCAAAAGGATCAAACAGTGCACATAAAAGATAAGAATGTAAAATCTATGAAGAAAACATACTTCCTTCCCTTTTTTTCTTTCTCCTATGTGAACATTAATGTAAGTGCTATGGCTCCCAGTAGCAATCAGCTTTCAGAAAGCAAGAGTTCCTTCTCTCAAAAGAATCTCCTCCAACATTGAAATTCAGCAGGGATTACTGGGTTTTATTCTCATAAACTGAGTTGGCAATACAAATTTATTTAATAAAATGAAGTTAAAATAAAGATAATATACAAGCCTTGATAACTATGTCCAGTATTATTTACAGGCCTTGATAAATACAGATGCTTTCTAGGAAAGTTTTTCTCTGAAGATTTTGTCCTACCTTCATAGAGGCTCTTAATTCTTCAGCATCAAATTGAGCTGGAGTTTTCAGCAAAGCCACAGCAACATCTTCTAGATGGCCTTTCAGAGCTTTTTTCAAAGCTTCTTCAAGACTCTGTTTCAGGAAGAGTAATAAACACACCAAGTTAATGAATGGTGGAAGTGTAGCCGCTGTTCAGCTGCAGTCCAAAAATTATTCTGATCTCTGGTCAATCTAACTCTACATCATTCCTATATATAACAAAAAGAATTATGAAGCCCTACTTCAAGTTTCAGATTTGACACTTTAATTAATATAAAGTGTCAGGGTTTTTCAGGAAGTATTCTGGAGGGCTTTCACACATTGCAGTTCAGCTCCATTGAAACATTGAAAACATCAGAAGAAGACTCTCACAACAGGAGAGTCATAATTGTAAGAGAATCTTCCAGAGAAGATAATGTGACATTACTCTTATGATTATGACTGAGTTGCTTATTTGTGTAACATCTGAACTCATTGTTTACTGCATGAAGTTTGAAGTGAACATATGTAAAATCACCATAAACAAAACCACAAGTTCTGAAGATAAAGGCTGTATTCTAATTTGACCTAAATTTAAGTGGGGTGGGAAAAAAAATATTAAAATCTGGTTTATTTTGCTGCCTATCCAAAAATGTTCTAAAATCACTAGAAGCCCCTCCCCATAGCAGCATTGGTAGACTTGGGGAAGAGTGTTGTGGTCCTACAAGTCTCCTATCCTACTCAGTATTCTATCTTTACTTATCTGTACCATTGGAGCCAGGAGAAACTTTGATATTTTGAGTGAAAATTAAGCTTGGTTTGAATATACTTTACCTTTCCTTTAGCCTGCTGATAGGCAGCCTTGATCTGCTGTCGCTGAGCATTTGTTCTCTTAGTCAAGATGTCAATGATGGTGGCTTCATCCACACCTATGAAGAAACAAACAAAACTCCAGTATATACAAAATACATACGTCATTAAGCCATGAATTTTTCTAAAATTATTATCTGCTTTATTTCATATTTTGATTTCTTGATAAACTCAAACTCAACCAAAGGAAAAGCTGTTATCATCTACAAACTCATAAGATTAGTTATGCATTTAAGAAACCAAATAAATAGATCCATGTAGGACACAGAAATTTTATACAAAAAGTCTTTAGAGTGTTCTGAGTGTAGATCTTCCACTAAACTGAAAATCCCTAAAAAACAAACAGTAGCCCACACAAAAAAACAAATTAGATGGCATTCTCCTTTACTCTCAGTAAGTCAAACTGGAAAACCTTTGGAAGTGCAAAGTGCCAAATGTGATTTTCATGAAAAGAGAGATATATAACAGAAGCATACAATATATTACCAGCATAATCACTGCCTCCTGCAGGAATTCTATGGAAATCAAGCCAAGAAGTATTAGTATGGTATGTTGCAATATTATTTCCTTCCACAGAAATTATATTTTTTTCAACTCTTTCTTCAGCATATTCAAGAACTTTAATGTAGCATTAAGGTCTGAAACCGTAATACAACATCAGGCTATCAAAGAGCTGAGATTCTTCACCAAGTGGCATAATTTAAGGCATTACCAAGCTTTTAAAAGTAGAGGCACCTCTCCTGCTTGGCACTGCCTCTTGCTCCCATATTTTATTCAGTGCTATTCTCAAAACTTTCTAAGGAAGGGTCCTAATGTAGTACGTTAAACATTTACTCCTCTCACCTTTTACAGTAATTGCTCTGTCCAAAGCAACAACATCAGCTGATGGATCAAAATTTGGGTATGACTGTACTCCACGGATACCTTTGGAGCTCTTCTGCAGAGGGAAAAGAAAAACTAAAATTTAAAACAGAAACAGGAAAAACATTGCTCATACCAAAGAACATTTTTTGTACTGAAGCAGTTTTGAATGCTCAAACATACTATGCATTTGGGATTGCCTTTTATCATAAGGGAACATACAGTTTTGTAGCACAGGTAATTGAATGGGGTCAATAATGGATATGCATTGGACCTATTCCTTTCACAGCTCTCATATCAAACAAAAAAGTACTTCATAAATTGGTTTAGGTGCCTGAACATCTATTTCTTAGTGTAAGTTGGATTGCACAGGAAAATAATTAACTGTCAAAATTAGGAAATTATGCTCAAATTTTAAAGGCTCTAAACCCACAATTAAATTCTACAGGCACTTCCAGTAAAGTGCTAGTTTCTTTGCTCACCTTATGCAAACTGACTGTGTTATCCCATTACGGGTGTCCTCAGCTGATTCATATCTAAGTTCTCAAACATTTCTTGCATTCAAGATCCTGGGGAAGTGTTCAAGCCTAACCCTAGAAGGAAGTGGAGACCTCTTGCCCAGCTTCTTTGAAACTTTAGACATAAGCCACAGTCTTTGCAAAGCATTATCCACTAGCTGATTCTGGTGAATCTACTCCTAGATGGGCACTCCCTAGTCAATGTCTGAAGATCTCTGGGCAATGTACAACAGATCGTTTGGCTTGTCCTATGTCAGCAACATGACACATCAAGTTACAGGTAGGACTAACAGCACTAAATAACTCATACAGCACTCAACTCAACAGCACTAAATAACTGATTCTAGTCTACTATTATCGCAGAATTATAAAATACTCCAAGATTCTTGGATGAAAGATTTATAGAAAATTCCCATTGTTGTGATATGTAGTGAGTTTCTTATTAGAAGACACCACTAGTTTAGCTAGATGATTCAGAATCCCCTATAGTCTTTCTCTTGCTTCAAAACCTAATATTTCAAGTTTTTTAATCCTTTGTCATTAAAATAAAATACCCCAAAAGAAAGGGCAAGGTTTTATGAATACATATTTTACATACAACATTTTGTATTGAATTTTGTACACTTCTAACATCTGATAATTAAGTGATCATCTCCCTACACAATTGTCTCACTAGGAGTTGTAACAGAGGAGACAGACTGGATGCTTAAATCTCTAGCACAGAGTTACATAAATTTCATACTTAAATCTCTGCATCTTAAGTCTCTAGCATACTTTTCAAGGCATCACTGTGTCTTGTGTGCTAAGTCAACAAAGGAGTGGCACTGTCTCACTGCCTGTTTCTCAGTCTTGCAGGCTGACCTTTGTATGCTGCTTTCCATGCCAAACTTATCTACCAGCAATACAAAAGTCTCTGGAACCACCATAGCCAAGAATGTCTCAGGACCCTAGGAATGGAAGTGGAATAGGATGGTGGAGCCAAATGCTTGTGCACAAAATGTTGTGGCGTCAAAACTACAAAATCAACAAGGGCCTAGAGCAGAAAACTTTTGTTTACTGAAATTTTCCCTATATAATTTTATTTTCAAATTGCAAGGTTTTTTGGGAACTTGTGTGATTTCACAGCGTACTGCTTTACTTTTGCTTTCATTTCAGTATCTTCACCTCATTATCACAAAGATTCTCCATACCATCCTAGCACAGAAACTCTTGACTCCTCACAACCATATCCCTCCCTTCCAATGTACAACCATACTCATTGTCTGAGGTTTTTTATTACGTGCTGTGGCTTGTTCTACTGTGAGCATGACATATGATATGAAACCTAGGATAAATACCAGTGACTTTACTTCCTCCTTTACATTCCTGGGTTCTGACTCACGGCTTCCTGTACCCCAGCCAAAGAGCCCCTGGTTTTTTCACATGCGTTATCTGGACATGTTCACACAGCTCAGCATCAGATTACTACATTAAAGAGCCAATCTGAGTCAATCAGTGACTGGCCACTGGGAATTACAGTTTAATCACACTAACTAGCTCTGCCGAGGAATTGATAACTAGACTGATAGGTGCAAATTAGAGCAATTTGTCATCTTGTAGCAAACTTCCTATACTATATGGTTACATTAGATTATACACTGCAATAAAACTAGGTTCCAGTTCTAACCTGCTAGAGTTTTGCCATTGCTTTCCCTCTTTTGCACGAATGAAAGATGTTTACATGGCTTTAAACTACTTGTAAGACTACAAGAGAATGAGCATGGTGCTCTCAAAAGTTCATAATACTTACAATACATTCCTGCTCCTGGTTGTCAATGAACCATGCCTGCTTCAGAAATTCTGATACCATAGCCATGTTGACAGAGTTTCTGGGAAGAGATGCATCGAGTTATGAACAATTTTTCATCATTTTCAGCACCAGTGCAACTCAAGAATTTCTACCCTCAAAATCACTTCTCTAGCACGATGACACGTCGCGGTTGACGTCCCACATGGTAACTGGCCTGTGCTATTGGAGGCAGGTAACTTTGATGTTTCATGAGGGATGTGATGCTCCACAGCTGCTGGCTCACCCCTACACTCTCAGCTACTTTCAAAAGCTTTAGATAAGAACAGCAGTAGAACTATGTGCTTATAGCAATACATTAGCATTAGCACTTACTTACAAAGGGAAGTTACTAGAAAGTAATTAGTTACTCTATCATCTATGCCCATTTAGTTTGATCATTTTGAAATTCACTGGTAAACATGGGTTCTTGTCTCATCATTTACTGATGGAGTTCTTGTGTATTATGTTAGGAAAAAAGAAATTCTCTTGTTAATATGCTTTTATGTAATTTCTTTGACTAGACATTTTCTAAGGAAGATGAGTAAATCTGGATAGTTTTATATACATTGCTTTTTCTTACATATTTTCCACAATTTTTACATAATAATAATAAATCATTACCATGTTAGGAAGAGGAAATAAAAATAAGTTTTCCTTTTTACCACTCAGAAAGAAAGTCCACCCAGCTTTCCCAAAAAATAATGAAAATAATGAATAGGTTGCTTCGTAACAACTTCTGTTGTTGGAGTGGGGAATATTCTGTTTGTTAACTGACATAGTGAGGAAATAGAAAGAAGAAATAAATGGTTTATCAAATAAAGTTATTCAATCTAGATTTTTGGTAAAACACTCTTCCTCAGCAAGTTCTAGGGAAGACCTGGTTTTAAAGCCTACATGTAAGCAATAACTAGAGATAGTCTCGCTGAGAGTAAACAAGACTGATTTTGAAACTGGTGTTAAGAGACAAAATTCTGTTTGCAGTCTTGGAGTACAGATCATATAGACAATTATAACAAATTCTGTTAGTTATGCTGCTGACACATCCCTCTGTCCTGTAGGAAGTGCAGAGACCAGCCTTTTGACTCTATACAAGTTGAGGACAAGAAGAGTAGCTGCAGCCCAGCTCTTTCTTTCCCTCACAGCTAAACTGTAAAGCTTGCTTCTGCACTCAGCAGCCAAAAAAGTGGCAAATACCTCACACAGCCTGCCTGCAGCTCTCTCCAAGGTAAGAGCCAGCCATATCCCCTCTTCCCCAAAAAACTCCTGCATTTGTGTCCTTCCCTCAGGAAGGAATTTAGCTTTGCCTGTGCTGCCTGAAAAGCTGAAACTGATTCACAATCTGTATTTTTATGCTATTCAGATTTAAGGATCAACTTTTATGACCTGCTATTTATTCAGAATCAGAAAAGCGTGCTCATATCACAATTGCAACCTGCACTTTCCTCAAGCTGTCAGAGTGACTCCTGCACCCTTCTATGGACAGAAGTTAGCAGGGCCAGATGAAGCAGTGTGGTGCCCAAAATTCTGCTGCATTTTGTAGCAGCACACATGAAGGCCACATGCAGAGGGATGGAAACACTTAAGAGTCTCCATACTGGGTACACTGATTCATCAACGCTGGCATGTCCTGGGATGTCTGCTGACTAACTGATACACAGAGCAGAGAACCACTCTAAACTGTGAAACCAGATTCAGTCTCCCAGCACCAGATCTGAGAAGGGGTGTGTTTTGCCTGACAAAGTAACCCTTTTCAGGGAAAGCTAGCTTCAGGAAGCACATCCCTTTCTTCCACACATTCCCACACCCACCTGTGACACCAAGCTCTAAAGGTTTCCATGCCTTTGGGGCTGGCTGGAACAGAAGGCTACTAGACTAAATTGGGTTTATTAAGCCTCTAAAACTTCATGTCTTTTCTGGCTTAAATGATACAGTAAGAAAAAAAAGTCTGTGCCTTAGAAACTTTTAAAGGGTTTTTTTTTTTCTTTTGAAATAAAGTCACTGGCATGCAGATCCATCTATTTCCATCTAGTAAAGAAATAATGCAATTTTAATACAAGTCAAAATAGTCAACAGTCCTTGGGGGAAGCTGAAGACCTCAGTCTGCTTGAATTACTTCGTAAGGTAAGAAACCAAAGTAACATAAAACTTTTCTTCTGCTTTGGAAGAAACTACAGCTGATAAGAAAAAAGAAGGCTGGAATCTAGGAAGACAGCCAGCTCCCTGCTGGAGACAAGGTGTTGCCCAATACTTTGTCCTGCCCCTCTAAAATGCAAAGAGATTTTGTAAACAATTCCTAGATCCAGGAGGGATACATTCACTCCAAATGCCACTTCAATGTGGTATGAAAAGGACTGAAGCAACTGATTCCCAGTTGGAATGACCAACATCACAATGGGATGGAAAAATCAGAGAGACCTCCAGACTGAAAGCCCTAACTGTTGTTTCTCAAAAATGACCACAATATTGCTTCCTATCTGGCTCTTAATCCCCCAAAGATGCACCCTTGAACAGGACCAATCAAAAATTTTTAAGATTTTGAGAAAATATTTTATTAAAAATATTGAAAGACACAACTAGACTTACACTACAGTCCATGTCAAATGACAGCATTTATCTCTGCTTATTTAACCATATCATGAAGCATGTCAGATGCCTGGTTACTTTCAAAGGCTCAGTACCACGATCTTGATGAACATTACAGTCATGTCACCCAGTCAGAAAAATAGGCAGGAAATCTAATATAGTAATTTACTTTGCAGTGAAAAATATGCTGAATGTGGAAACATCAGAGAGAAAAACAGACTCATCTTTGTAAAATTCTATGGAAAGATTTAGCAGGAAGAACCCCAGATGACACAGCTTTTACGTGGCTTTGCCAAGTTCTTAGTCAGAAAAGCAGGATTTTGCTCTTATGTTTCTAAAACACTGGTTTGATTTCTAAATTCTTATTTCTAATTTGATTTCTAAGAGATTTGATTCTCATCACTTTCATGAACAATGACTTCTCTACAGTTATTGTGCAGCAAAGTGCTGTTGAAGTATCAACAGCTGTTTCAATTTTTTAAGTTTACATGCACAGCACAGTAGTTTTCTAGGAACTCTGGTTTTACTACAAATTTCTACAGCAGCCAATTAAAAACTCAAAGAGAAAGCATATGAAATAGTCTACTCCAAATCAGTTTGCTTTTGAAGTTTTAACCATTTTTTATTCCCTTTATTTAACTGCATTAAATAAAAGTAATATTCCCCGAGCCCTTGTGTAAAATGTTGCAGAATGGAAGGAATTTCTCCTGCATGCACCCGTCTTTTTCCCTGACACCACTCCAACCCACAGAAAGTTTACACCAGGTCACTTGACAAATTCAGCATGCAATTTCAAAAGTGCTGGGTCTACAGAGATCAATAATGAACTAAAAAATCCTACCTTCCTCCTCAAGGGCACTGCCTTGCAGAGCTGCACAGTCCCGAGCAAAGGAGCAGAGGGCTCTCAACGCTTTTGTAGCCTGAGCAGGAAACTCCACCCAGCAACCAGTGCTTCCACAGCCCCAGTAATCATCTGCAGCAGTTATATCTGGGTGCCACCCAAAGTCGAGAAACATTAGGAAAAAAAAGTCATTGCGAAACTGTGTGCTGGTGAAAGTCTGAGCAGATTTCAGTAGGGAAAAGACGACAAATGAGCAAGCCATGGTAGCTCTTCTCTCCTGCTCTAACCACATGCCCGGTTTTAATAAATTGCCATAAATCTTTTGGGATCACACCATTAAATATTAGGAAAACAAAATTTGAGTAACTCTCTTCACATTTTAATGTCTGATATAATTTCAAAAGTGAATATATTAAGATAGATCTTTGCTCAGTAAAGCTTTGAGAGAAGAAACGGTGAAGAGTCAAGGCAGCATCCTCACTCAACTGAGATCCAGTGGCTATCAGCTCTGAAGCTTTTGCATGTGAGTCCATGGCAGAAATAACCCAGGAATAAAACATCTAGTATTTCATGTAAATAACTTTTTTTTTAAGTTAAAAACCCATGGAAAGAAGGCAGACCTAACATAAGGGCAATAATTGGCACCTTCATAATTAGAAAGAGATTGAAACAATCCGATTGAACTCTGAAGTACAAAGTGAGAGTGATTTGTACAAGATGAGGGTATATCTGCTAGAAGTGGTTTTCTGCAAGCACTTCCTTGCCAAGCCAGCACAGCACACCACCATCACTAACATCTCAGATTGGCCTGGAGCACGGTGCCCAGTGAAGAAATACCTGTTGCTGAACCTGAAGTGTTTGCAATGGGCACATAGGGCTCCCAGCAGACTTTCATCCTCCTTCTGCTGACTGGCTGCAGTGCACAGGTACCCCTAATATGCTGATCTGCCCCACATGAACATCCATGAAATGCAGTCTGCCCTTGAAACACATGTTAACAATTAATTATATGAGGAGGAGGAGGAACAGACTGATGGTAATTTTTAGAGGAAATCCTTACAAATTTCTCAAATGTGAAATAAGACACATGGACATTCCAGCATAATTTACATCTTTCTCTGTACACCAAAATGTGTGCTGCTCGGAGTAATCTGCTCATCACATTCAAAGGAGGTCCCCTTCCCAGCAGCCCAAGCAGAGAGCCTCCAGGAGCGCTAAGGACTCAGCAGCCAGCCCACCCCAGTGCCAGGATCTGCCCTCAGCAGTGGCCTCAGCCCTCATTCCCCACTGGTCACTGCCCTGCTGCCTTACAGAGGGCTGGGACTGAAAGTGGCACCCAGCCCATGGCTGATGGCCTGTCACATTCCCAACCCCAGAGAGGTGCCAAATGCCTGGAGCTGGGGCTGCCTACCCCACGTCTTCTGTTCCTGGCTGGGGTGATGGGATAGGAGGGGCTGCCAGGCCCTGCCTGCTGACCCCCATGGGAACACTTCTGGCCCTCGGGGAGTCCCCAGCCTCCCTGACTCTCTCAGAGCAATTTTCTCCTATGCTTTGTTATTTCCTTTCCCCCTGTGTACTTAATATATCATTTGACAAAAGTATTTTAGATGTTTTCAGTAAATGGAATAATTGAAGGGGCCTACCAGCTGACAATGATACAGTGAGCAAGCTGTCAGGTGCATGTTGATTTGTTTGTTTAATTATGATGTGTGATGTACAGATTACTCTAGCCCACCCAAATTCCATATCAGAATGACACTAGCAGTCTAATCTCTGTTATCACTCTTTTTCTGGGACTGTTTCCCCTGTCTATTAATGGGCACAGCTAGGGTAGGAATCAGTGTGCTAGACGTGCAGAGTAAGACACTCCTGCATGTTGACTCTTTTTTCTAAGATGGTTTTTCCATAATCAGATGACTACCCCATTTTTATCATCGGATTTTTTAATACTATTTTCTGATTTAGTTCTTTTGTTTTTTGGCCTTTTTTTCAAATCTAATTCTATTGTCTTTCAGGCCCACGTTTCCGCCTTCAGAATGATATCACAAGAAGGTACAATGACTTGTGCTACTAGTCATTGAAGGAGTTATTTGCATTTGCTTTTCCTTCTTAATGGGTGGACAGATGCTCCTTGACTCACTGTCTTCCTGGAGCTCAGCTGAGTCACCATTCTGCACTAGAGTGCTTTATTGTACAGAATGCTGCCACTTAAAAAAATGCAGTTTTACACTTGGATGGAGCTCTTAGCAATTGTTTATTGTTAAGTTTTCAACTCTTACTCCATCATTTGTTTTATAAAGCTATCACAGTTTGCATATTGTTTATTGTTGAGTTGTCATTACCTAGTCAGAAGTGGCAAAGCATGCAGACACTGTTGTAGATGTTCAAATGTCTCAAAAGTGACAAAAATAAGTATATTTGTTTAGAGCACTCAATGCATGGAATGCAATTGAGAGAAACAGAAATGTTCAGTGAAAATAGAAAAGAAAAATGGTTACTTGATCAACTGCCATATTTGAAATATTTCTCTTAAGGCTAGTGATGACTCAGCTCAGTTGGGAAGATGGGATTTCCCCAAGCAAGCCATCCTAGACAAAATGACAGGAAAATGAGTCCGGAATTTTCATGGAGTTTGAGAGCTAGAGCGGCAGCCCTTCCATCTATTTCAGAGGCTGCTACAAACCTGCTGCAACTCTGTCTTTATTCCACCCAAGATACCTTAAAGAAGAGTTAAGGTAGGAGAAATTTAGGAAATGATGATTCTACCTACCTGAAATCAAAGACCACATCTTACAAAGGACCTTCAGACTGCCTCTGAGATAAACTTTAAGAGAAAATTGATGCTCACAAATTGCACTGATATGAAATGGCATTATCCCGAGGGAGCTACTGATAGAATGGGCAGGCTATAAATCATAGAACAGAGCTCTGCCAGTTTCATGCCTTGACAGCCATCCATTTTGAACCATCTGATGGCAATCCAGAGCCAACTGGAATCTGCCTCTCCAATCTTTTGCACCTTGTGACTTCATTTATCATCAGTAGCTTTTATCCACTTCCTATAAAACTTCCTACACACATGACTCCATTTCCTTAGGCACCCAGGACCTGCAGTGTGGCACCTGTACTCAGGTTCCAGGCAACAGAGACATTAACATCAAAGATACAGACCTAAGAGTGTGCATGACTTTACAGCAGGCCTACTGAAGGCAGTGGTACTCCCAAGGAGACATTCCAGAGATAATGCAGAGGTTGTACTACATATTTACCAATTCCTGTACAAATCCTATTTCAGAAAGTGTGGCTCAGTTCCATTTCTCAGAAAAATATCTTTCCTGCATATTGAGGTAAAGGGCCTCCTCAGACCTTCATCTCTTCCTTTGACATCCACAAGAGATAAAATATCAATTTCAGTGAGAACAGCTACACTATCTATTCATTTGCACCTGATCTGCATGGCTCCAGTGAGGTCCATCTAGAGTCCATCCAGGTTGCGATTATGTGTATCCCTGTGATCCTATATTATGGGCTGGATGGATTCAAATCTAGACATACAATTTCTTTTTCAGTTTCATGCTTAAACTACAAAAAAATCATTAGACATGACAGGACATTCAAAACTGTGAAATATCTCTTACGGATTCTCTGTTAAAGGTTTTGTTCTTATCGTATTTCCCATTCAGATCATGTTTCAGTTCTGAACCTCTTTGCAAGCTTGTAAATAGGGAAAAGATTGGGCAACATGCATTTGTTGATACTGATGTAAAATAAATCATAAATATTTTTGAGGTATCTTCTAATAAGGATTGATTTTATTTACACTGCATGAAATATTTAACACCTCTGTCTTTTAACCTGGATTTACATTTTGGCTTTGCCTCGTGAAATACTGAATTAGCAATAATTCTCAGGCAGGAGGAATTCCATGGTTTAACCCAAACACACATCTGCTTCTATAATCAGCTTTAATACTTACTGCTCTCTCAGTTGCGGCAAATACTTTTCTGCAGTTCCATAAATTCTTGGAAGTCTAATGGGATGTTCTGAGTCTCATGGTTAAACAAGGCTTGGCTATCCAGAAGACACAAAATGTCAATGAGCAGCCCCCTGCACAGAGAAGTAAAAATAGCCATCCTCTCACAGAAACAAGCAGAGTAGCCACATGAGAAATCATGTCAAGGCAACATCATTTTGGAGATTAGAAATCCCATTCAGTTTAAATGAACTCGAGCTCAGAGAAATGCTTCCAGAAGCTTTTCAATGTCTCAGACAGCCTTCCAGACAAAAACCTCTATAGTGCCAAAGTAATTTAGATGAGGAAAACCTTCTAGGAAGCCTCTAGGCAAAAAGTGTTGGAAGTCTTTGTTACACATATCTTCATCCAAATCACAGTAGAGCAAAACAGACCTGTTTGATGATGAAGTTGTGACAAAAATAGTAAATTGCAGTGGAAAGTAAAACTCAGTGCACATCCAGGGGAAAGTGCTAAGGAGACAAGAAAAAGTGGGAATGCATAAGCTTTTTACAGTCCTATGCAGTGCACAATGCTAATCAGAAGAGTCATTCAGGTCAAGGGAGCCCAAGTGAATTTAACCAACTCTGCTGTGCATAAAAGCTGTGGAAATGTCAGTGTCCCTAATGGAGAAAACATCCAAATATCCTCCCCGAAGAAAACCAAACCAAAACAAGAGAGCTGGTGGTATGTCACAACTGATCTGAGGAGGAAGGGAACTGGGCCATCTCTTCTAGAGAAACCATGCAGCAGGATGAGCAGTCCTCTGATTTACAAGAGACTGAACCCTGCTGCACAATTAAGCTGTTGTAACTTCAAAGAAAGAAGAGACAGCACTAATTAACAAAAAAATTAATCGGCAGATGAACTAGCAGTGGTACTGCAACATGCAAATTAAATTCAGCCATCTGGGATTTCCCAGTTTATTTGGCATTCTGAAACTGATTCCTTGAAGTAGCTTTACACCGACTGTCATTTCTTACGCCACCTTTTCTTTTAAAGAAAATTAATATTATAAATATTTATAAATATGCCCTTAGCAAACTATACTCCTTTGGTCGCTGTTGCAATACATACCAGTGAGTGTATCTATTGGCAAAAAATGTCCAGGTTAAGACAATAAAACAGTGAAACATATCTCATTCCCTGTCTACAGCAAGGGGCAAGTGTCATGCTCTGAATCTTCAGAATCACTTCAGTCAAGGTCATGTTTGTTCTCAGTGGCAGAGCCCTGGCCTGGCTCCCACTACTATGAAGAAACAAGAATTACATAAGAAGTGCATAATAGTAAATCATGTTTTGCTCATTGTGTACGTTGAAGGTGGGGTAAGAACAATCTTAAAAAAACCTGAGGAAAAGAGACATTCCATTCACTCTTGCAACATCTTGTTCCCAGAATATTGAGGGTGGTTTGTGCTTAGAAGTTTTTGGAGACTGCTTGGCTGTTACCATTTCACTCAGCAGCTTACCTGCCAAAATTAGGAGACAGAACTAATTCACAATTAGTCAGTGATTGCAAAACCGGTTTGCTTCTATGGAACATCAGAATAGTTTAACCTCGGACAAAATAAAACTTTTCATGTACCTTTCCCTCAAATCTACACAAAACCAAAGAGTTGATAGTGAAAAATCTAAACTGCAGTATTCCATTTGAAAAATTCGTTTTTCTTACCTCCTTCATTTTATGCATTTTTTCCTTCAATTTAAAGATAAGTTTATTGTTGACTTTCAGCAAAAAACGATTTGTATCCAGGAGACTTCCTACAGACTCCTGCACTGGGATGTTGAACAAGAATTCGTTACTGTGTTTCCAGGTCAAACCCCTGTTTTAAAAACTCCTGTTCTTTTGTTTCAGTTTTACTCTAGACTGGATTGCCTCAAACTGCTGGGGAAGAATTACCACTAGGGCACAATGGTGCAAGTCACAGTTGTTAAAGGGAAATTTTAAAGAGTTTAAGCTTGCTTCTGTTTCAGGGAGAACAAGGTTCGAGGCATGTTTGTATTTGTTGTAATTTGTCCCATTATAGAACTGCCTAAAGGTACATAACCCGGAGTTTGATTTGCATTTGATTTTCCTCAAAGGAGAAAGATGCAGATGCCACATTTCAAATGCAGACCACTTCTATACTAGTGCAAATTATTTATCCCTGGAGCTGCTCTAAGTTTCTTAAGGTAATCAAAGTCATTGGGAATATACAAAGAGGAACATGAAACACCTAGCCATAGAAATTTAACTTCACATAAATATGCATGAACTATCATGGATAACAAAACAGGAGACAAGAGTGGAGTAGTGAGTCCCAATGACATTAATTTAAGAAAAAGACATGGTGTAACTCTAAAAATATAGGAATTTTTCAAGGGTGATTTAAGTAAAAATGTAAAGGTTTGTGGGGTAAAGATTTTTCTTACAGTAAAATTAGCAAGAATACCAGCTAAAACAGACATACAGAAAGGAGTGATCTCAAGATATCTGCGGCACTACCAATTTGTTTGATTGTGTTTATTTAATAGTTAGCACAGTCCCATTCTAGTTCTAGAATGGGACTACTACACAGCCCTCAAAGATTAAATAAAGCAAGAAACATCACAGTGAAAATTAAAAATTTAAGTAGAAACCTAAAATACCTTTTTTAAATGCAAGTGGGAGTCTGTTATTTTCTGTTTGCTTTGCCAGTTTCTTCATTTAGCAGTAGTTGTAGCGCTAATATGTCTTACATAATTTATTACTCTAAAAAACAATTTGGAAACATAATCTGTCATATTTTTATTTTTTATAAGATTGTTAATATTTAAAACAAATACCCTAATTTGTTCAGATGGTTGATTTTTCTATTGTTTCTTATTCTCCTTTTCCATTCTTTATTCCTTTTTTCCCCTCTGTGGTAAGAGGAAAGAGAAAGGAAGGTAAAACCCCCCTTTGTTATCATAAAAAGAAAAATCACAAAATAGTTCATTTTAAAAAAAAAAATACTCTCTCAAAAAAGCCTTTTGCATAGGTCACATTGTTATATGTGTTCTTCACATCCCAGTGAAGCTATAAAATATTCAAACTAGCACAGTAGAGCAAATAGTCACAGAAATTTAATTAGCTGTGGATGAGTTGTACAAAGGTTCACAATGAAGCTGCTTCACAGCGAAACTGCTGGTTGAGTTAGTGATACCAAAAGCCTTCCTTTTGTACTAGAATCTAAAGGCAAGTTCCAGGGTTTAGTCCTTTTCGTCATAAGGGTGGGGTACACAACAATAGCAGTGAAGTAGAAATCCTGAGCCATTGGTCTCACCTGCCTAGGCTGGATCACGTCAGCCTGCAGGTTTCATTCTGGGTTTTTTGTTGTTTTTCTTTTTTTTTTCAACTGCTAAATAGTACTTGCTTCTCCCTGTTTCTGCTGCTGTTTTGTTCATATTTATCTAGGAATACATCAGAAGTTTTGTGCCTGGAGTTATTCCAAGAGAACAGCATATCTGACCTACAGTTGAAAATAACCTGCCTGTCTCAGCTGAGGCCAGTCACAGCATAATGGCTTAGCAAGTGATAAAAGTGTGGGCTTGCTTTACATATAATTAGCAGAAAGGGAAATGGAAATATACTTCCTTGAAAAAAATTGTAAAAGCGAGGAAAACTTTGTTCTAATGTACTAACAGCTTCATCTGGACCAATTTAATCACACAGCTCATATGAAATTAGAGCAGAAATTGTATAAAATACTCCTTGGAACTCTATCAATTTAACTACTCCTGGAAGTGCAGCAAGAAAATCGTTTCACATTCTTGCAGCCGAAACAAGCGTGGAGATTTATAAATTATTCTAGTGAAACCCTTCTCATCTTGTGGGTATTTGTGCTCTCAGATACATAGAACCAACCTATATTTTTTCATCTAAAAGTAAGTTTTAACTTGCTGGCAAAAGAGACATTGCCTGACACAGGAGTCAGTGAGAAGAAACCTGATCCATGTCTATTTTACTTTCTGCAGGTATCTTGTTGCCTAGTGAGGCTCTTGCATTTTTTGCAGGTTAAATATTTATGTACACAGTGTGGGAGGTTTTCAGAAAATACCAGAAGTTAACTCTCATCTCTCTGGAAACGCTGAGAAACAGAGGGATAACCATGGATGAAGGTAATTATTTAGGACTTAGTGTGCATTGTGTGTGTTACACTGTGACACCCAGCTATTGAGACTGGAAGGGTGGAGCCAGGCCACTATTTCATCAAATAAATGGAGTGCAAAGTGTGAAGAGGACAACCATCTGTTTTTCAGGAAAGGAAAGAACTCACATATGAAATACATACTAAAAGAGCTAAGTCCTTTACATAGCAGAAAGATAAGCAGAAATGAATGACAATAGTTTTAAACACAGCTAATTGTTCGTCAAAAGCTGTCTTGCTAACCTAGGAAATATGTTTTTGAATGATAGGGATAGTTTGGAAAGTTGTGTATGTGTCTCCATAAACATTTAGCAAAGTGTGATAGATTAAGGTCTTCTAAGTAAAGTCACTGCAGATTTTACAAGTAGTTTGTGATTTTTTAGAAAAACAGGCCTGACTTCACAGTTCAACAAGTTACTGAGTATTTCAGACATGACACTCGTGTCATTTCAGAAAATGCAATCTTAGAAGATGAGCAAGAGAGATTGTACAGGGGAATCACCAAAGGGCTGATGAATGTGGCTTCTGGTGAAAGTCTGAAAAGTGGAATGATGGTCTAATGATGGAAGAATCTTTAGTTATTTCTCAGAAGACTGAATTCAGAAATCTTAAAAAATTATCTCTTTGATTGTGGGACAGGAAGCTATGAACTTAAGAAAAGGGAGTTTCATTTGGATTTTAAACATAAACTATTTTCAGCATAAGTGATTAAAAATGGGTTAAATAGGTCCTTTTTTCGTTTTTACCATTATTTTATTTAAGACTTTTTTTTTTTTGCAAACTCAGATCTTTCCTCAAAGACTTACATCCCTGCTGTTTATTTCTTCCCTAAAATGTTAAATTCTGTTTGCTGAAAGAAATTAACCTGCAAGGCAAATAAATTTTCCCAGAAGATTCTGCCTCAAAGAAGAGATGATGAGGCCACAACAAAATTTAAAAAAAAATTTGCCAAAAGTTGCAGGTTTCCTCCTAGATTTTCCACATGAGATAACATGTATCCTAACTGTGACATCTTAAAATTGTTTTCAAATTGCACTTGTACTCTTAAAAAAACTTTTGTTATGCAGATTACCTCCTACAAAAACTATTGTGATTGTTCTCTTTTTTTTCTGCTATAAATCCCCCTGTGGCCATATTTGAGGCGTTGAACAATGCAAGGTGTTTTGTCTTGCCCCACCTTACAAAGCAGGGTGTTGAAAAGCAGTATAGGGAAACATGAAGAAGATTTACGGCTTCTTCTATGCAACCTGCAGATTCTGTCCATAAATCATGAGGGAACAGCCTTCTCTTACCGAATGTTAGCCCTTCCCACATCTATTTGCAGTAGTTTTCCCTCAGATGTCAAACATAGCTCTTAAGCATTGTGTCTAAAATTCAAATGCAACAGTAAAGATTAACATTGAAATGCCATGTCTGATTTAGAGGTGAATAGCAACATTAGTGGGGCTCTGAGGTCTGACTAATGAATGAGCAGACTGCTGATACCATGGAATCTCAGCTCTAACCAACATGAAGGAGCAACTCTGTCGATCAATAGACACACAAACAGATGTCTTTTTCCAAGGAAAGTTAAATCTACCTTCCTGCATTTTGTTCCAGCATCTCTGTGACTTATAGTACAAAATGCATGCCTTTACTTTTATTTCCAAGATGAAAGATCAACAAAACACAGCAAGAAAAGCTTCACTGTCTGTGATAGCAAGCTGGAATTTTAACTCTTGACATGGATGTTTTGCTCCATGTTGGCAACCTATCAGGTGATAGCTTCCATATATTCTCTTCTTGCTAATTCACTGAATATACACAGATATGTCCTGACTGTTTAACCTTCACATCAGAAGTGAAGAATAACAAGTTAAACACGTTTGATTGTCAGCTCTGTTGGGCAATACAACTGGGCAAGGTTGTTACTTAAGGCAGCGTAACCTGAGAATGTTAGAGATAAAAATGTTGTTTGACCAGACAGAGTCAAAAGAAAATGTTTGCATAATACATTTCCATCTGGAAAAGAACTGAGTTGTAGCTTGTAACAATGTAAACAAGCCTTTACTTGTAATATGCTGTCCAAGTTCATTGCCAAATCGCTTTCAGGGGATGAGATGGAGCTCTAAAAGATATCCTGGTACAAATCTTCATACCAGTTGGTACCAGTGGGATGTAGTACTAATGAGGAAGGAGTGGACTTCAGTGGCAACTGCTGTTGCTACATTCCTGCTTCTCTGAGTGATCTCAGCAGGGATAAAAATAACAATTTCCCCTTTTTTTGTTAGCCACAAAGGGAAACAATATGGTCTTGCTTGTCAGGGCATTGGGAGAACAGTTACTCTCCATTTTCCACATGATGAAGTAGAAAACACTCTTTATGTCTCTCTGCCCAAGTCCAGAAGTGATGGTCTTTTTCACTCTGCCTGTTCTAACGAACCACACTTTAAGGACACTCCCACCAGTCCTCTCTCACACTACTGTTCTTTGTTTTGCACCAGAGCACAGAGGGTGGGATGGGCTCTGTTCAGTCTGCTGCTGTTATTACAAGAAAGCCTCGTGCATGCATTTGCACCGTGGGTAATGTTGAATAGCAGAGAGTCTGTGTGTCAATAGAAAGTGCAGTACCAAGGAGCAAGAAAGAAACTTGGGCTCAGACAGCCTCTCTACAAAGTTATTAAAAGAACCTTTGTTTTACATTATGAGAGAGCGCTGTGTGGTGTAGGAGAGTCTTGGTGCAGGCACTGGGGATTACAATTCCTAAACCACAACACCGTCCCAAGGGATATCCCATGCCATAAAACACTGTGTGCTGCAATAAAAGTTTAGCATTAAGAGAAAAAAGAAAGGATTTCTTTGAGTTACAGAATTTGTCTTTTAAGTAACGATTTTATGCAATGGAGCCCTGCTTTCCTGTGGATGACTAAACATTGACTTGCCAATGGAAACTAGTGAGGTAATTCCTTTTTATGTTTTGCTTGCATGTAGATCTTTGCTTTACTTATTAAACTCTCCTTAACTCAACCCATGAGTTTTATCACTTTTATCCTTCTGATTCACTCACCCACCGCTGTGGGGGAGTGAGGAAGTGGCTGCAGTGAGCTGCTAGACAGGCTTAAACCACAGCAGAAGCTGGTATCAATCTAGCAACATATTCTTGTGCTACTTCTTTGGGTAGTCCTACTTGCTAAATTGATCAAGAACACATAAAAAAAAATCAAACTGTGGTGATAGTGGGAGGGAAGGAATAGTTAAAACAGAGTGATCTTTGTTATACTGCATTTCTGAGCTGCATTTCTCAAGCCCTTATATGAAAACATTCTGTCAGCTTCATTAGCTGTGTAGAACTTCAACTTGTCCATGGTCATATCAATAATAACATTGCTATCATTATAATTCTTTCTGACCACTTTTTAGTGTAATTTTCAAGTTTTTCCAGTGGGCACAAGCCAAGTTTTAAAGGCTTGAGCACTTTTTGTGCAATATTGACAGGCAGTGCCAAGTCCCCTAGCCAACTAGTTGAAATTACTGCAATGATATGTCTTCAGCTGCTGTACTTACAGTCACCTGCAGTTTCATTCCTGTGCATGTTCTCCAATTGCTTCCCAAAAAGCCTGCCATTTGTATTTCAGAACCCAGTATTCATTTTATTCCTGGCTGTTTTATAAACCTGGAAGAGCTAGGAAAGCAACATGTTTCTCTATGAAACTTAGGAGGTTGGCAAGGTATTTAAAAAAGAAATCTTTTTGGTCGTAAATATCTTTGATTTCTTTAAAATTCATCAAGAAAACATTTATCTGGGGAAATAGAAATTTATCATAAAAAGAGATCAAATATCTTAGAGATATCCAGAGACAAAAGTTGGCCAAGAGATAAGCATTGAGGAGTGTGTTTGAGATGTGCTTATTGATGAAAGCTGCATGAGACTTGACAGGTTTTATTCAGGATAGATGGTGAATTCTGACTACTTTATTTCATGGACCTCAATGTGCTTTATTGATTCAGCTAAAACTGACAGTCAAAGCAAGATTAAATCACCAAATCATGTTAGATTTCGAAAAAGACAGAAAGAAGGACCCAAAACTAAAGGTTTGCTCTGATCAGTTTCTAAGAAAGTCACCCAGGTTTTATTAAACTGCTGACAGTTTCGAGTATTTTGATCTTGAATCCATTTTGGTGTGTGATCTGTTCCTGTTTCACAATTTTGATTTTAAGACTCTTTTTAAGACTCTTAAATGCTTTGTCCTGGCATTTTATTAAAAATAATTTTGTTGCTTGTTTTTCAGAAGCATGGGTGCAAAGTGATGTCCTTTCACGCTGGCAAGTCCCCAAAGATGCAGCACAAATTACTCCTAGAACTAAACCACAGACCACCACGTACTCCACTGCTCCTCTACCAGGCAGTGTCATTGATTATTCAGAGGACGTCCAGGAACATCCATCATGTGTGATTGAAAGCGTGGTGGAAGACACCCCTGAGGAGGGTAAGCAGCAGTAGCAGCATTCAGAATGGCATTGTACTTCCCTGCTTTCACAGAGGAAGTGGTAGCATCTGTATTGCAGGGTCACAGAAGCAGAACTGCATAAACATTACAGTCCACATGGTCATCAGTGCTGATACACCTCGAATGTGGATAAAAGTCAGTGTGGACTAAGTGGAAGGGTTCCTGTCATGGTTCAGTTTGTAGCTTTTGGACATGATCTTCAACCTCCTCATGTACAACAGAGGCATAGTGGCTTTGTGCCTGTTAAAATGAAAGCCACCAGAACAGGACTAGATTTCTTATATGGTCTACATCTGTAACGTCTAAAACAAAGTGTGCAATCTCTCTGAAAACTGTCAAAGAGTACAGTTGTAGTTATTCAGAAATAGCAATGTGGCTGCCTAGACTCTGCTGGATGCTTTCAGTGTAGCTAATCAGTAATCTGAGAAAGGAGAGACCTCTGGTTTGAGGAGCCTTACATTCTAAAGGAATCAAACTGCAAGGAGCTGTCCTACCCAGAGTGCCCTTTGAGAGCAGCCTGACTGGAAGCAGTGGAAAGTAGTGCAAAGAGCTGTTACAGATGTTTCACCCCTGCCACACCTCAGAGTTCTGTGAGAATTAACTCTCAGGTGGTGTGAAAAGGGCAGGTCAGTAGCTCTGAGAGACACAGGCTCTGTGAAATGCTAAGTTACACAGAAGACATATAGACTGATTTTAGCATTCATTAATTAACCAGTTGGAGTTTCAAATATTTTTCCTCCCAATGCTCTGTCCAGATTGAAGACAAATTTTGCAGTTGCATCAGTACATGATAAAGTAATGTATTTTCTAACTCAGAAATGAAATCTGGATGTCTGATTAATCTTTATACTAAGGAATAAAAAGCCTGAAAGCATTGATTCATAACTGGCTAATTTTGCCTAAAGTAGGATTATGTGAAGTGAAGGGCTGCTAAGAGTCTCCAAGATGGCAGAAAGAAAACAAAATGAGAACTAAAAGGATGCGGATGCAAGACACCAAGTCTTTTTAAAAGTAGCTGTTCTATCCAGATTTTGTGAGCTTCAATGACATTACTCACAGAACAAAAGCTGATATTTTTATATTTGTAATGTATAGCAATGAAAAGACTGAAGTCAGAAAAAAATCATAGCTTGAGCCAAGGGTATTTTCTTCAACATGTATTTTATGTATTTCATAAATCACCAAGATTGGATCTTGAAAAACAAGACTTTTATGGCTGCACCTGAACAGGATCCAATGATCCACCTAGTAGCTGGACAGATTGTATTTTGGAATGGTGCATCCACTTACAATTCAGCTAGTAAAAACAGCATGCAGAGACAGGTATTTGCTAGTATAAAGTCATTGTAGTATGTAACTGCAATTGTGCTAGGAGCTCAGGAAAAGTTTATATTTCCCCAGTGCAAAACATTTCTCCATTTCTGATAATTGTTTTGAACAATTCAAAGAGTCAGAGGACTTCTGTCAGACACTTTTCTCTTCCACATCAGAGCACTTGAAGGTGTTGTGGCTTGGTTTTGTCTCAGCAGGAGTATTGAATGCATCCAAAGCTCTCATCAATACACCTGTCAGACACACCTCATGTAACAAAGTGATACAGCCCCACCTCTTAACACGCACACACATGCACACACAGAGTCACATTTTCCAAGATATTGGGCAAAATCCAGTTCATTTTGTAATTTTTCAAAATAACATTTTGAAACGTTCGTACAGAAGATGAGAAAGGAGAGAAAGGAGCCCAGAATACAGCCTCTGCTTTCACTATCTCTTTTCAGGATCAAGTGGAACCATTCAAGTCTCACACAAGTCCTCACACAACCTTCTTATGCTTCTGGTTTTCTCAATTACTTCCCAGCCTCTCACATTTTTGTATCCCTTTTAATTACTTAAAACACTTTTCAGACAAAGAGAATCAGAGCAAGAATGTAAATGATTTTCACAATTTTTTAACCCTTGAATTCTGTTAACAGATGGAGCGGGAAACTCATGGTTGCACAAGCTTGGAATGAATATAAACAAGTGGTCATTTCTGAATTCCCTGATTGGATGGAGTGAAGACAGAACTCAAGAAAAAGGTATATTTACAAAGCAAGTAAATATACCTTGCTTTCTGGAACAGATAATACCTTAAAGAAAATTAAGAGTTTTATTCTTTTTTTTCCCTTGTATGTGAGCTCTTGTTGAATTTAGCTCTGTTACTTGGATTTTCAAATAAAATTACTGATACTTATTTTATTTTCCAATAGGAAGTCAGCTCTGTATTAAGCCAGAGCAATCTGATTGGAGGGGAAAAAGTAATTTTATGTTCTTATTTAACAAAAGGGAAGATTGGGAAAAATTAAAATTTGTATCCTACTCTGATAAAAAAAAATCTGTCTGTCAAATAACTTGTAAAACGTAGTTTCCCAGGGTGTGAAGTCCCCTCTTAGTTGTGGTAAAAGCTAGTTTTCTTAAGAAGCAACATGTTTCTGCATGGGTTTTTAAACCTGATTTTTAATTTTTAGTATTAATGACATAAATATATGTAAAAAATGAATATTAGAGTATTCAGGAACAACTAATTGTCAAACATAAGTGGAGATGATGGTGTCCAGAGAGAAAAGCTGACAAGTCTGAGTCACTGTATTTCTCCTCCCAGGAACCTATTTTGTTATTAGAAAAAAAAAGGAAAAAAAAAGGTATTCAATGCCTCTAATAAAAAATTTAAGATGTAATATGTACAGGTGAAGTTGCAGTGTATTTTAGTTGATAAAGTAAATATTGTTTGACACTAGATCAGTTTACCACATCTGGAGTTTGTTCTGCTGCTGGTCACAAAGCAACTGAGTTGGAGGAATGTACAACCAAAGAAGTGCCATACATTCCATACAGCTTAGCCACGCTGCATATCATCAAGGTAAAAAAAAATTAACACAAACATCCCCTTCCCTCAGAGAAAGTTGCCAATGATTGGATAGTTTACAATTTTTTAAAAATTGGCAGTATAAGCAATTCCATTTTAAGTTATTCACAGGCTTTTATTCAATAGCATAATGTATTTTCTGTTATTGAAGCCTGAAAGTTTTGGCCTGTAGTTCTACCGAGCACTTATCTCTGGTTCATTACAACTGGAGTTGGTTGTGCTCTGAGTTTATAATTTCCTTCTTCCTCTACAGATTGTAAAAGACATGCAGCAAATGAAAAACCGACACATGAAGATAATCAGAAAACTAGATGATATAAGGAAAGAAAAGCAGGTAATTATACTGGAGCATTAGAACTCTTGACCATTAACCAAAGTCATCCAGAGAGATAAAATCCACCTCATTCACAAGTAAATATCCATTCCTGTACCACGCTTTGTGTCTGCAAATAATGCCCGTGTATCTTGAAGTGTATTTTATCTTACAGCTTTGTGAAGTCTGCTTTTACTTTTTGTCTGGCACAATGGCAGAGATTTTTCTAAAATTTATCTGTTTCTAAAATTTTCTCTTAACAACACCTCCATGTCATGACTGGCACCACGCTTTCAACATCTGCCTTTCTGTAGGCTGTGCCTCTCAAGAATGACTGCATTGTTAAGGGCTGTGCCAGGCTCTATTGCCTTTATGGCTTTTTTTTTTAATGTCTGTATTTTGTGTATTTTTTGTCTACTTTTTACGTAGCTTGGCTTTAGCCTTGCAATATTTTTTCAGTGTAGTTTATAGCATAACAGAATCTCTTCACCTTTAAACTCCTTCAAGGTGACTATGAGGATCCAGAGGTGCCATTCCTGTGGTGTAAATTACACAATATCTCTCTTTTCTTAGTGGAAGCATTTCTGCATTTCATTAGTCAATAATGCTCCCAAAAAGATGGAATTACCTACATCATCTTTCACTACTCTCTTCTGGAATCTTTTCTTGCAGTTACAGCTTCAAGTTTCTGTTTATTTGTCACATCATCCTCCTTTTCTGATCCACAGTAAGACAAGCATTTAGTTCCTGTGAGGAGCAATGCTTTCCATACAATTAAAGCTTACTGTGGGCACTCAGAAAGAGGAGATTCAGAAATTCCTCTAAAGCCACCAAGGGGAAGTGAGAAAAATCGTCTGACTGTCAAGTAAAATATAGAGAATTTCCTGTATGGCATGGACAAAGGCTAGATAACCATTGGTGTAGAACAAGACTTCATCTTGTTCTCAGGTTGCACAAGCATTGTACACCAGTGTAAATCCATTTCTGAACTTTGACAGGGATGGAACCCTGGCACAGTCAGACCTTCCACTTTCAATTGACTACAGATCACTAAGGGAAGACAAAGAGAACAGGGAAGAACACAGATGCATGGCAAGACACAGCAGCCTCCCGGGCAGTGGTGCAAACACTGTCTAATGATCTTACTTCACAGAATTGCTCTCATTTTGGTTGCTGTGTGGATTTTTTTAATGCTACTTCCAAATTTTCCCTGTCTGAGCTAAGTTTAATTTCTTTAAAATTGCTTAACTGTGCTTGGGTAATTAATTCTGATCTACTCTGAAAAAGGCTTTGGTTTTTATTTCTGCAGAAAAATACATAAAATATATGTATAACTAGATGTATGAATATATTTTTAGCAGTAAGTTTTACTTGAAGTCTGCAATGAATGGCAGTACAAACCTCCTGTGATCAACAGTAAAAGTCTGCAGACAATAAAAAACATTGAATAAGGAGAATAAAGAGAACCTGATATGGAAACTTCATTGTGCCTGATTTTCTGTTCTCATTCACTGTTAATTTTCTCAATAATATTTTGTCATAAAGGAGGAGACTATAACTACTATAAAGAAAAATTACAGTGAGAAAATAAGGTGTCTGAAATCCCAGTTAGAAACTTACCAAGAGCTGATGAACCAGAGCAGCACACGCTGGCAAGATACAGTTAAGGTAAACAAGTATTTCTGTTTCACATGGGGATAAGCCCAGCAGGTATCTACAGGGGTTGCAGGAACAGGCCTTATAATTAATGCTCTCTTCTTATGGTCAGACAGTTAAATGAAGACATGCAGTTTGTAAAACTGTAAAATTTTATTTTAAAATAAGCTATGGTTTTCTCATTCTGGAGATGAAAAAAGCTTTGCACAGTGTACTTCCAAATCAGTTTTCATAGCTTGGCCCAGCTGTGCTATGCACTTGGAAATAGCTTTGCTTTCATGTAAATAATGTGTGAAGGCTTTTCCTAGGATATATAGGATGTGTGCTTCTCATTTGGTGATGCATAGATATTAAGGTTTATCCTCTTTCTCGTTTCTGTTCTGCTACTGAGGAAAAGGTTCCGAGCCCTCAAGCATTTAGAAAGGGTCTTTGGAAACAGACTCCCTCTGGCCACAGATGGTCATTGCTAAATGAGGAATTTAAGTTTGTTTAAGATTCACAGGCCTTAGAAGCCTGGTCCAAATATTATGACTTTTCAAGGCGTAGAACAAAAAACCTCAAACTGGATGGCTTTCTGAAAAATAGTGTTGTAACTCTCATCCCTTCTGCCTTATTTTACTGCCTTCAGAAACTGAGAGTAAAAAACAGACAACTGATCCAAGAGAAGGAAGATCTTCTTTACCAAATGAAACAAAGAACAGAGAACTGTAGAAAAGAAAAGGTAAAGAAACAGAGTTTGTGTTTTCTTTTTGGAGTCAGATTGTGTTCTTGCTATTGTTTCCAGCGTGTGCTGTTTGCCTGCCTGTATACTTTTAGATATATACATCTAAATTGGTGAAAACTGAACTACAATGCACTTGCCTTCTTTTTTATTTTCAGAGAAAACTGTATGTTTTCATCCTTAAACAGCAACAAAGGTGGCATATGCTGTTTTCTTATACTATACTGTTGTTTCCACTTAAAATTATTAGATGGTCACTTCTATTGCATTCTACATTTTATGCCTTTCTTTGGAGAATTTTAAAATTACAGTACAGCACACTGCTCCTTCGTTGTTTAGCAATTAAAAATCATCAAAAGCACGTCATTGTCTGTGTTACTGCCACACTGCATTTCAGCTGGCTGACACAGCAGCAAAACTACCTTGTTTGCTGGTTCCCAGGAAAAACTCCCTAAAGTTCCTGAGGCTTTCCAAATTTATCCGTAGTAACGGCACTTTAGTTTATTAACAGCATAAGTGTAAAAAAAAAAAAAAAAGAAATTTGTTGGGTATGTAATAGCTAGCATTGGAAAACATGGTCTGATATTTGTTATTTTCTGCACAGGGTTCTGCTCTGTTCAATACGTGCAACTCTTCCTTTAACTTTGCAGCGCTGCTTTGTTGCAGTTTTCGTTGCAGTTCTCCAAGATACGAATTCAGGAAGATCTTACCCAACCTTGTGCTGGGGACTCACAGGGGAGGGAGGGGGTCTGGGGCGGGGTCTGGGAGGCAGATTCTTCTTTAATTTGTGAAAATGAATGCAGAGCTCGGTCTGGTTTATGAGTGAAGATCTCAGGCAGGTTTTTCGGTTTCTCTTTTCAAGTGTCCTAGCACCACCTTCCGTTTAATTTCTGCACGGCACCAGTATTTATAACGAGGGTTTTCGCTTTTCAAACACACTGAGCCGTGCCCATCGCTGTAATATCCTGTGCCTTCCGGATAAACTGCAAAAAAACCCGTGGGGTGTACAAATCTTTTGACCTAATTATTCTATATCGAGGAAATGTAGCAAAAGTATTACGAGGAAGAGTTAAAAGTGATGAGGATACTATGTTCTGAGGCTTGTGGGAAGAAGGAATATTTTCTGGTAGGCAGATAATGCCGTTAACATTTGGCATGCACAACCTTTTCTGCAGGGTTGCTGTAGGAATCCTTCCAAAAGCTTTTGTTATTCAACTGTTTCAGGAGAATCAATCGTTTTGTCGCTGTCATCATTTCAGCAGTGTGGGCAAACGCTTAAGAAAGTCTAAGCACAGGACCCCTTGACTGAGGGGTTTGTGAAAACACTGGTGCCTGAGCAGTCTCTGGTTTATTTCTCTATTTTCTTGTCCAGTGACATCTGATTGTACTGCTCAGCAGCCCATTTGTGTTGCTTGTATACATAAGTAGCAGCAACATTATTTCCCTATTATTGATTATTCTCCCCAAGGAAATATAGTGAAAATTGGTGGAGTATTGATTTCCTGCTATTCTTCTTTTCTTGTCTTGCAGGTCTGGATTCTTGAAAATTTGTGTAAAAAGCTAGATTGCCTTTACACACAGCACACACTGAGTGAGTCTTTCAGAGGCAGAGTTTCTTGAACTGTTTCTGTTTCTTCCCTGTTTGCTCTTTTGTTTACTCTCAAGTGCTGAAGTCAATAGAATTTTTCTTTTTTTTTTTTTTCCGATGCTCTGTGCACAGGTGGAATAATAAAAGAATGTTGAAGCTACAATAATAAAAGAATGTTGAAGAATGCTGTAATGACTCCAAACTGCTTAGCACACCTTGCTTTTTACAGTCAGCATAATTCCTCAGTAGGTTTATTTCAACACTTGTAGCCTATCCTTTGGAAATGTAAAGCAAAACAAAGCATGAATGCTTCAAAATTCTTTGACTTTAAATAAATAAAAAGAGGTATTGATGAAAATGAAATATTGATTATTAAAAATATTGGTTTGTGGCAAATTCTTGATTTCTAAAGGGAGTTAATTTTACAGAGACAGTATTGTTGGAACTGCAGATTAGAAATGCTGAAGTTACTCTTACCTGGTTTTCTATTGTTTTCAATTCAGCTTTACAGGAACTACATGACATCAGTTTACATGTGGAGAGATTGCAAGACCTCATGAATTTCCAGATAAAAATTCTTCAACAAAAGTCTGAAAAGGCAGGAGGAGAAAATTCAGATGTGTCAGAAGATTTAGTATTAAGAACAGACCAAGTGAGCACAAAAAATGTAAATTTAACTGGTGGTTTATGGGATTACAGCAGGTATTTCAAAGTCAGTCAGGCTGATTCTTTCAAAAGCTGGAATCAACCATGGGCCTAACTGATAGCAATTAAGGTGTGCAAATGCATACATGGCTTGAGAATGATACATTTATGATGAATGATCAAAACATCACAATAATGAAACAAACTTATTGGATCTGGAATCACCAATAGTGTGCTATGGTTGTCATTATATATTTGATAGTAGACACTTTGCTACAAAATGCTCTTGAGTATCCACCTCTTTGATGTAAAAAGACTGTATTGTGAACATTGGAACCAAAGAAATCATCTCTTTCAATATTTCATTTGCTTTCCTTCATTTCTGCTCCACCTTGCTCATTAAATTCTTGGTAGTTTTGTAGGAAAGCAATCAAAATTTAGATCTTGGCTTAGTGTACAAGAGTTATCTCTTTTGCGTGCAGGCAGCTAATGAAGAAAGGAAGACTGACCGGTCAGTGGAAAAGCAATATCTTTGGCAGGCACACACCATCCTGCAAGAGATACAAGAATCTTTACAGACACGAGAGAGGGAAGTCACTGAGCTCTTACAGTGTGAGAGAAGATTTAACAAGGCAATGAAACCCCAAGTGACAGTGCTAATATTCTTGAAATCGCTTATCAAGATGGTAAGAATACAGTTTCAGCAAAGATGAAAGTTTATTCGATGGGCTTTCTAAAAAGTTCATCAAAGAAAAAGAGTGCAGTTTGGTTTATTGATGTCATAGTCTTAACAATGGCAAAATGCTATTTTGTATACAATAATTTACTGGCAAGAGTTCCAGAATATTGTACTTAATTAAAGACCAACTTGAATACTCATTAGTTGTCACTTTTTTAAAAGATAAATTAATGAAGCATGAGAATGGTGCCATGGAAAAAACACGCTTTTCTAGCCTTTCAGTTATGTGACCTGCATGAACTGCAACTTTTTCTCCATTTTAGGTTCACACCATATATTGTGATGTCCCTGAGGCACAACAATGCATCCATCAGCTTCTCAGGAAGAACAAGGATGAAAGACCTGATCTGGAAAAAGTTTTTAATCATGCTCAGGCTGACATTCTGTCCTATGAAATATTTTTTGGAAATGAACTTATGGATGACACGAGGTATATTGAATAGTTAATAAAACAAAGATAACATAACACAGAAAAATAAGGAGCTCTTTTCACAGAGAGAAAAATATATTTTGGAGAAAGCTGTTATAGTTTTTAGGTCTATTTACAGGGGCAAAGTATTAAAGTAGGGTCTACATCTGTAGTGTGAAAGAAATCAACAACTTCGATATACCTTGTATGAAAAGCAGAAAAACATTTCAACTTAACAGGCTTGTGCAAGTTTTTTCCATTGTATTATAAAATATGCTGAAATAAGCTTGTTTGACAGCCCTGTGCTACAACGTCATCATCTTCTCTTCCTACTTTTTCTACAGGAACTTCCTTAAAAATTAGACTCCTTACAAATTAACTTCCTTACAAATAACTTCTAAGGAGTTTTTAATTATTATTTTTCTTTCTTTTTTTTTTCTTTTTTTTTCCTTGTTTTTTTCTTTTTAATGATAGGACACACCTCCCAGCGAGGCTTTTCAGAAACATTGGGAAAGCAAAGTCTGATTTAGAACATGTTGAAACGGAAAAAATTGTTTTAGACTGTATCCAGACAGGAGAAATTCCCAACTGGATTAAAAGGGATTGTCTTTATGTAGCCTGGTCAGGTGAGAAATCCTCTTGTCAAATCACAGAAACTTAACTATTCTCACCCAACTAACTTTTGAATACATAAAACAGCAGTGCAGCAGAAAAAGCATGTTGTTGCCATGCCTTAAGGGTTCCCATGCCACAGCTTCCATTTTGGGCATTTTAGTGAACTACTATATAAATTGTAATAATGGGTCATGGCTTGTGAACACAGGGCTTCTGAATTTATACTCCACCATGCATCTTTTCTTTGGTATCTTTATCATTTTGAAAATAGATGTCTTTTTATATTGTGTCTAAGTATCTCAATGCATGTTCTAGGTAGATGCACCCAGAATCTCCCCAGATTGGGCAGACATGCGCTGAATGAAATAACAAATGTGGAATTCACATGGCAGCAACCCTCTTTCACGAAAGCTTAAAAATATCCATTGCATGTATTTAACACACACTGCTCTTCTAGTGGGACTAGCAGAAAATCCTTTGCAAGTATTTGATTGGCTTTTTCTATGATTCTGCAACACAAAATCTGGTCTTGGTGACTTAGGGAAAGGAAGGCAGATATTTTTTTCTATTTGAAAATAATGATTATTTCTAATTCAGAAGATTTACTGGGTTATATATTGATCCTGTGTAACTATATATTTATGGGAACTCTCCAGAAGACCCTGCAATATGCTCTGAGGAGACAGAGTCACCATTCTGAGGAACTCATGCAGAAGTTTAAAATGGAAATCAAGGTAATACCTTACAATGTATCACCCCATATGGTTTTTAATAAGTTATTAACAATGTGCTCATTTTCCTAGCTATTCTTAAGGGATTTGAGATTTGCTCCTTTTCTGTGATGTCTAAGCACATTTATATCCAAGAATGAGATAGTTTTGCTAACTAGTGAATTACAGGGTTACAGTTTTCTGTGTATGAGAGAATTCCCATGTTGAATTTTGCACCTGTGTATCTATTGTGTTGCTCATGTACAAGTCTTTATGCATCTTTTTGGCCCTTGATATCTATTACAAGTAAAATGTACTAAAATCATAGAACTCTTAAGGCTGGACAAGACCCTTATGATCATTCAATCCAACCACTAACCCAGCACTGTCAATTTGACTACTAAAGCACGTCCCTGAGTGCCACACCTACACAGTTTTCTAGATACCTCCAGCTACAGTGACTCAGCCACTTCCCTGTACAAACTGCTCCAATGCTTGGTAACCCTCTACATGAAGAAATTTTCCCCAATATCCAATCTAAACCAACTTGTGACCATTTCCCATGGTCCTGCCATTTGTTTCCTGGGAGAAGAGGTATTTCTCCATCAGACTCCCACCTCCTTTCATGGAGTTGTAGAGAGCAATAAGGTCCCTCCGAGCTTCCTTTTATCCAGGCTAAAAACCCATAGTTGCCTCAGTCAATCCTCATAAGATTTGTGATCCAGGCCCTACACCAGCTTTGTTGCCTCTCTCTGGACGAGTTCCAGCAGCTCTGGTTTCATACCCCTAATGATTTGGGATACATGGATTCCTTCCTTATTAGTAGGTTACAAAAAAGCATTGCCTCATCTGAATTTACATCAGAGTAAATAACTGAAAAAAGGAACTGTTTGAACTGAGTTTTCTCACACTGGGCAAATGACGTCCATGAGTCCATGGGCCCTGACAGGATGCACTCATGAGTGCTGAGAGACCTGGCATAAATGATAGCAGGCTGCTCCTTACCATATTTGACAGGTCATAGAGCTGGGGAGAGGTGCCTGAACACAGGAAGCAAGCAAATTTTCGAAAACAGCAAGAAGGAGAGCACAGAGAACTATCACCTCAATTCCTAGAAAGGCAATTGTCTTGGTTTAAGGCAAATGTGGGAGAAAACCTCCAAAGTGGCCCCTCCCTTAACTGATTTGGGAAAATATTTCCTTGGAGAAAAGTGGAAAACAATTTAACAGGCAAAGCATTCGCCATCACAAAAAAATGAAACATATTGAACAATAAAACCTCTTGCCAGCCTGAAGAGATGACTAACTCAGAAAGTCCTCTTCATGGGCTGTAGCCCAGCTCACTCAGACTCTTATCAGTCCCTCCGGTGCTGAAAATGTCAGAGGCCAGGCCCTGCCCAGCTGTGAGCTGCGAGTGCTCTTCTGGGTGTTCAGTCCAGAGCAGGTTTGAACAGTTCCAAGAAAAAGAAAAACCACAGTCCAGGGAACTTCTCTGCCTCAGCTAGCTAAAACTAACTAAAAAGCAAGGGAGAACTCTCTCCTGCTCTCTGTCCGTCCACAGACAACACAATCCAGGAGCTGGAATGTGGGGGAGCGAGTGCAGTTTCTGAAAACAAACTGAGCACCTCTTCTCTTCCCATCTTCACACTCAGAATCAATCTTCAAGGTTCAAAACTTATTTCTGGGCCTAAACAGACAAACGGGGACATAAGCATCATAAAGTCACCCCAGGACAGCAATGGAGCTCCTCATTCTGGAGGCCACCTCTATCCATGTGGAAAAAGAAGTGATCAAGAGCAGTCAGAATGGATTCTCTAAAGGCAAATCATGCTTGACCAATCTGTTGGCTTTCTATGATGAAACAACTACCTGGATGGATGAGCAGTGGGTGTTAAACTCAACTTCTGCAAGGTTTTCCACACTGTTTCTCACAACATCCTCATAGGCTAACTCAGGGAGTGTGGACCACATAAGGAGGCAGTGAGGTGGATAGAGAACTGGCTGAATGGCAGGTCCCAGAGGGTCATAATCAGGCACAGAGTCAGGTTGGAGCTCTGCCACTAGAGGTGTCCCTCAAGGTTCTATACTGGGTCCAGTATTGTTTAACTTATTTATCAACGGATTTGATGAAGGGGCAGATGCCCCCTCAGAAAATCTGTGGATGACTCTGAGCTGGGAGTAGAGGCTGCTACCACTGCTGTGCTGTGCTTTAGAAGGGCCTCCAAACAGACTGAAGAGAAGGGCAGAGAAGAGCTGTTTGAAGTTCTTCAAAGGTAGGTGCAGGGTGCTGCTCCTGGGAAGGAGCAACCCCAGGCACCAGCATAGACTGGGCTGACCTGCTGGAGAGCTGCTCTGTGCATAAGGACCTGGGAGTCTTGGTGGAAAGCAAGCTGTCCACGGGCCAGTGGTTCCCCTGTGGCCAAGAAGGCCAGTGGTGTCCCGGGGTGCATCAGGAAGAGCACTGCCAGCAGCTCTAGGGAGGTTTTAGGGTTTTAAAAATTTTATGCTTTTTAATAAACACTTGTAAGAAATCTTCTGAAGGAAATGAACAAAAAACCAGCTTAGCAGTGACCTGAAAGAGTCTGCGACTGAGCAACGGAGACCTTGAGTCAAACAGATGTAATTCAGTTGCAAGTGGATGGGGTATATAAGTTCTTGCTGTCTAAAGTGAAGAATTTAACATGCCCCTGTAGCCTCTGTCCTGCAGCTGTGGGGGCTGTACGGGAGCCCGGCTGGGTGCCCCCAGCCTGGCTGAAGGTGGGCACACGAAGTGCCATCTCCTCCGGAACCCTGGGCAGTGGTTACCGTCTGCGGTGTGGGTGGTGCAGGAGGATCTCGGCTACGGCGTACAGAAGCAAAGGAAGGAGGAGGGACACCCGAACAGGTACCAAGGATCTTTTCATCTTCTTCCCTGGCGGGGTCAGGGACAGGCGACAAGGACGGCGTCTCAGGGGGACGCTGATAAAGGGACTGGGTGTGATGGGAGGAGACACAAAGCTTACCAATAACGAGGACCCAGGGAGGAGCGTGGGTTACAGCTAAGGCACTGAGGATCACACAGGGGAGGGGAAAAACCCCAGGGGCAAATCACACATCGAATAAAGAATGACTGACACAGACAATTCTCGAGAGAAGGGTGGTTACCATGACAGGCAGGGGAGGGGGGGGCAGCTCCAAAAGGGAGGGAATAGGGAGAAACCATTGTGAGGGAAGTACATGGGGGGAGCCGAGGACCGAACCATGATTGAGTGACAAAAGGAATAACCGATTCTAAAACCACGCAATGCCACATGCCCCCACAAGCAATATCTGCAGAGAGATGCCTCTAAGGCTAACTTTCATCTGTGAACCACAAGACTCCAAAATTACTCTGCTTTGTCCTAATTCAAATTATTTAGCAATTAAAGTTTAGGTTTAAAGTGCTGGCTCCTATACCCCGGTATGTGTTTCAGCATTTCACACTCTCCCTTTTTTGTTTGAATAAAAGATGAGATTCAAAAAATCATAGATAGGAAGAAAACTTTAAACTTCAAAAATGTAGTGGTAATAAGGGGCAAATGAATGTGAAGATGATAGTTGTTGTTGAAGACAACAACTTGTCTCTAACAAGCAGTTGTTGAAGATGATAATGTTAAGTTCCTAGAAGTAATTGCACACTGGAAATTTAAATACCAAATGTGTGCTTTTAGAGCTGGGTTGAGATTTTATTGTTGTTAAGCATGTGTACCTAGAGCTGAGAGGTTTATTTGAACTACTCAGCTGCATCATGTACCATATCATAAGTTGAAAAAAGTTTGTGTTCCAGCACTGATCAATAATTCAAATAGTAACATCCACAAGCTTTAGTTTTCTTACTGCATGTCTATTCATAAGGTGCGTCTTCTAGGTTTGAATTACCTATCCAGAAAGAACACTCTGTATGGATGAAACATCCCTCTGACAGTGCTTTTGTGCAAACAAACTGATGTGCGCTTGTCACCGTCCTTGTGGGAGCTGTAGGACTGGGAGCACAATGTCTGTTTCTGAGTGCCATTACCATCTCCAGGGCATTCTGCGTTTGAATCTTGGAGTGCACTGTGAGATTCTCTGAAGGGAAGGCAGGAGAAAAGAAACAAGGACTTAGATGTCACTGAAATGTAGGTGTGTTATGGCGAAGATGCTGCAGATAAAAACAGCTGGAGTGGATAGAGGGGGTGATTTGAGTGTTTCGCTGTGAACATACCACTCCAAGATGCAGCAATGCAGATTGATAAGTCCAAGGTTTAGACAGGACGGAATCAGTTCCAGTCCACCACAGAGAGAGACAAAACCTAAATATTTATGAAAGCTAATACAATTTATATGCAGGATGTACACATAGACTCTGTTTGATTTTTTTACTGCTGCTAGAATTTTGATTTTTTTGGTAGTGAAACAGTTAAGGGCAGTTTAGAATCAGCATTGAAGGATGGAAGTCATGTAGTAAGCCAGTACACTGTTTTAAGGGAAAGGAGATTTTTGAGGTGTGGTTCAGCTACTGAACTGTAAAATGCAAACTAATTGAACATTTCATGTATAGAAGTGTAAAATAAAATATCCAAAACCCAAATATTTTTATTAACTTTATTGTTTAGCTTTCTTAGCTATTTAGAGTCCTCATGTGAAAATATTTAATCTATGAAGAAATTTTAGCACAATTCCTATTCTTTCTCTAACCTTTTTGAATGCCTGATTCCAAAGCTTAGAATTTAGCTCCTTCCCTCACCTAATCTCATGTCTATGCAAGTTTTCTGAGGCAATTTCATGGTGTCACATGAGAGTTTCTAGCTTTATATCTGTTTTTAATTATGTGACAAAGAGAAAAGGAAAGATTATTAGGCTATTGAACTTTATTTACTTAGAATGTCAACATTAGGGCTGGGAACTAGATTTTAATTAAAATTATCGATAAAATAAAATTTTAAATACCAGTCATTACATACTTTAAGTAAAATTTATTTAATCAATAGGCAATAAGTTATGAGAATAAGAAAGCAGTGTCATTTTATTTTAGACTCATAGTCCAGGAGCAGTGTATCCCAACAAGGAGGAAATTGGGCAAAAATGACAGGAAGCCTCCATGGATGGCAAAGGAGTTGCTGAGCAAATTCAGAGGAAAAAAGAAGCTTTCAGGAAGTAGAAAGAAGGACAGGTGACTTGAGAGGAATACAGGGGAATTGCAAAAGAAGCTAGGAACAAGGTTAAGGAAGCCAAGACCCAGTTAGAATTGAGTCCCCCCAGGGATAACAGAAAGAGCTTCTATAGGCGTGTTGCAAACAAAAGAAAGTCTAGGGATAATGCAGGCCCTCTGCAAAAGGAAAAACGAGACCTGACTGCCCTGAACAAAGAGAAGGGTGAGGCTCCCAATGAGTTCTATATCTGTCTTCAACAGGAGGTGCTCCAGCCACACTACCCAAGCTGAGAACAAACTCAAAATCAGGAACTGGGAGAATGAAGACCCCAAGCCCACTACAGGAAGGGGTCAGGTTTGAGAGCACCTAAGGAGGCTGAATAGGTGCAACTCCATGGGAGGATCTGATGAGATTCATCCAAGGGTCCCAAGGGAACTGTCATAGTTGCTAAGTCATTTTCCATCAATTTTGAAAAATTGTGAGAGGCAGGTGAAGCCCTCAATAACTGGAAAAAGCAAAATATAACCCCCGTTTATAAAAGGGGGAAAGTAGAAGACCCATGGAACCTCTGACTGGTGAGTCCCACCTTAGTGCCAGGCAAGATCATGGAGCAGATTCTCCTGGAAGCTATGCTAAGGTACACGGAAAATGAAGAGGTAATTGTTAAAAGCCAATAAGGCTTTACAAAGGGGGAATAATGCCTGAAAAAGGTGGTGATCTTCTGTGATGGCGATACAGCCCTGGATAGGGGCAGAGCAGCTGACATCATCTACCTGGATTTATGCAAAGCATTTGACACTCTCCCTGATAACTTTACTTCACTACTCCTCTGGTGTATGAAAACAAGCAAACAAAAGATTAAAAAGAAATGTAATTAAATTACAGAAGAGTACAAGAAAAGAACAAAAAATAATTATTTAGAAAAACTCCCAGCCAAATTTTCAGCCAAAAATCTTTCTCATGACATCCCAAGCATCCTAAGTAGTAAGCTTCACTTCAGTCAGAGGTATATGGGACTTGAGGCTGCAAGCACCCTAGACATTCCCTCTAAGGAAATTCTTGCAAGTGCACTGATCTAGGCTGTGTTCAGGTGTTCTCCCCAGCCCTCCAGGATCTCTGCTTAATGCAGGATGCTCTAAGCTGAATAAATTAGCAAATATTTTTTTAGGGAAAAAAAGAAATAAATTATTATATTATTACTCAGTTATGATTTTAAATAAATACTGAAACCCCAGATTGCTAATAAATGAGAAAGCATAGCCTCCTGATTTCGTTCAGCACAGCTGGATCTATTGCCTCCCATCAAATTCAAGTCATAAGAATTTTTTACAGGCTACATTTCTCAGTAGTGTCAGTGCTTTATACATGCACTACTATTTCTTTATCTACTTTCAAAATGACAGCTGTAGACACAGGTGCATAATTGAAAATTATTATCAGGCAGATTAGCCTGTCCAAAGGCTGCAGGTACAATATTTTCTTTATTACAAATACAATCCTAAAGTGAGTGGCAATATTTGCCTCACTTTGTGCTCAGGAGCAGTGTTGGTCCTGATGATGCTGTCTCTGGCTGGGTCTACAGTGCTTCCAGTGCTGGGCTCACCCCAACAAACAGAGCAGCCAGTTCATCCCTGCCACATTTGGGGCAGAAGTCAGGCTTGCCTGTGCCAGCTCCCTCTCTGCTGGTGGCAGAGTGAGGCAGTGTGGCCGTGGGCTCAGATTGGAGCATGACCTCCTTCCCCAAGCACCTAGATGACTTGGCAGCCTTAGCCTTCTCTGTGGTTTAATGCAGATGTGGCTACAGCTTTCTGAGAAAAGACTCTATGCTTCTGCTTGTGGTAGTTTTTTGGCATGTTCAAGGACAATACCAGAGGTTAATCCTCCCAACCCTCACCTGTTCAATGAACGCAATTTGAGTGAATTGGAAACTTCTGTTCCCACCACTACCTCCTTTGTCTTGATCTCATTATTTCAGCATCTGAGCTATTTGCCTTCTCCTTATTTACCAAGTTCCTACTGTTGACTCTCTTTCATTTCCACCAGGCATTTTATTTCTCTGTTTCTACATTTCACCATCCCTTCTGCAAAGGACATATATGCAGCTTTGGCAGCATGAATAATTTTTAATTAGTTGAAACACACAGAACTGAACCTGATTTTAAATTGTCTAGAGGCACTTGGCAGTTAAATTTACCCCATCCTACTGATGTGTGAGGAGGACCTGAGGAGCATACTCTCCAAGTCAAGCAAGTCCTTCATGGAGCAGACAGAGGATTCTTGGTGAAACTGCTTTCTTGAGTGCCTCAAGAGATGGCATATGTCTGCTCTAAATTACAGGCCTTTTGCTGTGACAACTGCATTTTTTGCTGACTTTCAGTGCCTCTCAGTCCTTTTATGTATCTTTGATTGCCTCTTCCAGATAAATACCTTCACCAAATGAAGCTCTTTTGTTTCCCTGTATTCTTTGGTACTTCTACACTAGTATACAAACACATTATTATGTATACCACTTATTATACATTGTTGTGCATGCCATACCATTTGACCACAACCAGAGCATCACATGCAGGATATGCATTTCATTCTCCATTTTTCTTCTGCTCACACAATGTTATTCTACAAAAGGCCATGGACAGGTCTCAGCCAAGTTTCAAAAAGAATGTTTCACAGCCTTCTGTGTGGAGTTCTGCTTCTGGAGTCCTTTAAAACTGTTAACTTTTCTCCATTGACTGTAAGAGAAATGAGGTGCATTCAGAGGGTGCTTCAGAAGGACTTTTCTGCATATTTAAGTCATAGATCCAAGTGAAGTTCTCAAATTAAAGAGATCATTCCTCATCTATGTCAAAAATATTTTTATAGAGACAGTTTTTCAGACCATTTCCAAGTTTCCTGCTGTAGAGTCCTCTGAGTTTGAAAAAGAAAATTCAATTAAGCACTAGAATACATCTAGCTGTAGTAGTATCCAAACCTATAAAATTAAGCATTATATATTATATTGGATGGATTATTAGAGTTATTCTGTAAAAAATTTTTGATTTGGCCAGCTACAGAAATCAGTTTCCTGAGAGTAAACAAAGCCCAACACATATACAGGAAAAAATAATTCAAATTTCATAGACATTATAGTAGCTGTGCAATGTAAATACAGTGGAAGTAGAAGAGAAAAGAGAAGAAATTTTTTATTTTAGGGGACTTTATGTTGTACCTTTACTATCCAAATTGGAATTTATGGATATGACTAAAATTTTGAACTTTGATATTTAACCTGTAGGTAGCTTTTTAGATAGAAAGCATGGTTTTGGGAACGAATAGAGTGTTCTACATATCTGAAAAGTATCTCCCAAGGTCAGACTTGGATATAGAATCCTATATTGCACCTTTAATTAAAATTACACTTACAGTTACAATGATCAGTGTGGGGGACATAGGCATGCTTTTTCTCAAACATTTTGACTGTTGCAACACAAAAGTTGTGTTTGGAAGAGAGGGTCCCAAACCCTCTCTTGGAGGTGGGACAGTGCTGCGCAGAACCAACTTCCTTTTCCACCTTGAGACCTGTGCTCTGTTGTCATCCTTGTCATGATCACTGGAATTCCTGACTCGCTCCCTGGATGAGTGTTCAGCGGGCTGGCTGTGTGTCTGAGGAGGAAACAGCAGAACAAGTGTCGTTTACATCACAGGCTGCAGGAGGGTAACTGTAAAAGGAAGCAGATCAGGCTCCCTCTCTTTTTCCTCTGCTCCTCTTTTGCTTTTTTCCTCACTACCTCAGCCCAGAACCATCCAAGCAGCAGGACTAATATGGGATCTAAGAATTTGTGAACTTCTTGTCTCTCGCTCTCTCTCTCTTTTTTGCCTTTAATTCTATCTCCTCTTGTTTCTACTAGGCTAAGCATGGTTGTTGTATTCTGCCCCGTACTCTGTACTGAACTTTGTTGTGGGAGTTGGGAGTTTGTGGCTTTGTGTTTTGGCTTGTTAAACAGCAAAGCTGAGCAGTTTGCTGGGGGAGTTGAAATCTTATTTAAAGTGTACTGTAAAAAGTAAGGATTTGTCAGCGGCTGCTTTTGAGGAAGAGTATTGTCAGATTTAAGGACTTGTTAGGCAACAGCTTTCGAGTGTGAACTATGGGCTAGATTTAAATATTGTAAAATATAGTGTATAGTAAAAGCACAAGAATTAGCCAATATGTGGTCTGGGGTCTTTTTTCAGCATGATGAAAATTTTCAACAAATATCTTGCTCTGTACTGATGCATCCTGACAATTAGAAACAGCTCAATAGGTGTCTCAAAAAAGTTGAAATTACAATCAAATTTAAAAATTACTGGCATGCAAATCTTGTTTGTTTTGCATAAAAATAATATGGCTAAATTCATCATGATGCAGAATAAAAGAAGAACTCATACAAAAGCACTTTATATGTCACACCAGGTATTTACATATTTACAATTTTGATGATTAATTAAAGACATTAAACATCACTTATCAGTTAAAGACAACAAACTATCACAGTTGAGGAAAGTTATGGAATCAGTTGTTAAAACATAGTTTTAGTGGTTTTGTTGCTTTCAAATGTCATTTTAATGGCCTTAATAAGTAATGTACTAGAATACACAGAGACTGCAGTAGGATATATTTTTAAGACCCACGTTTATTTTTAAATGTATTTTATGGTACAAAGAGGCCAACTGAATGTAACTATGTTTGATTTTCTGCAGTATAAATTACTTAAGAGGCTATTTTAATAGGTTTTGTGATGTGAAATCATACTTGATCCTAGAGGCAAGAGTTCTTTTGTTTAAAATAGACATTGATATGTTATTAAAAACTGGCAGAAATATTTAAAAATATGATTTCATAATAGTGATTAAATTCATTAAATTTTTCTTTTGTGTTAAACTAAAACTTACTGTAGTGCCTTCTTGACATTGTGTCATTGTAATTGCTTGATTAGTAATAAGGAATATACTGAAAAGATTAAACTAAAGCTCATACCAGATGATCACAAATTAATTTTACTTCCATGACAAAAGACTTTTGTAGTTTCCAACAATTAGTCCTAAAATGAGCGTTTCCTTTTTATTTCACCATTGCTTTACATCGTAGGTCACAAAAAAAAAAAAATTCCTAACTTACTAAAGATTGAATCTGCACATAATCTTCCAAAGAGAAGTTGCTAACAGTAGCACTGCACTCTGTTTTAATGGAAAATTCTGACAGGCAGTTTCTGTGGGTTGGCATTACTTTATTGCCTCCTTCTTTATGATATCTTTCAAAAGCTGAAACATACAATAAAATAAATCTGCAAATCCACAACTTCCATTGAAGGTATTTCTCTTTTAAATGGGCTAGGTTAAAGTAATATTCAGAGTAGTTCAGGGTTAAATCCCAGATTCAAAAAAAGGTACAGTTGGATGGGACCACTGTGGGTCATCTGATCCAACCTTCCAGCTCAAGCAGGGTCATCCCAGAGCACATGGCACAAGACTGTGTCCAGATGGTCCCTGAATATCTCCAGTGAGGGAGACTCCATAGCCTCTCTGGGCAATCTGTTCCAGTGCATGGTCACCTACACAGGTTATTCCTTCATGTTCTCATGGAACTTCCTGTGCATCAGTTTCTGCCCATTGCCCCTTGTCCTACTGCTCAGCACCACAAGAAGAGCCTGGCTCCATCCTCTTGGCATCCTCCCTGCAGATACTTAGAGATCCCCTCTCAGTTCTCTCTTCTTGAGGCTGAACAGGCCCAACTCCCTAAGCCTTTGCTCATAAGAGAGATGCTTTGGTCCCTTAACCATCTTTGTAGCCCTCCCCTGGACCCATTCCCGGAGCGCCATGTCCCTGCTGTGCTGAGGAGGCCAGAACTGGACACAGCACTCCAGATGAGCCTCACCAGGGCTGAGCAGAGGGGCAGGATCACCTCCCTCGAGCTGCTGGCAGGGCTCTTCCTGATGCACCCCAGGATAACATCAGCCTTCTCTGCCCCACAGACAGACTGCTGGCTCGTGGACAACTTGTCCACCAGGATCTCCAGGTCCTTTCCCACAGAGCAGCTCTACAGCAGGTCAGTCCCCAGCTCTCCCTGGTGCATGGAGTGGTTTCTCCCCAGGTGCAGGATCCTGCTTTTGCCCTTGCTGAATGTCAGAAGGTTCCTCTCTGCCCATCTCTCCTGCCTGTTGAGGACCCTCTGAAGGGCTGCACAGCACTTGGGTGTCGGCCCCTTCTCCCAGCTCAATCCAGTGAACTTGCTAAGGAGGCATCTGCCCCTTCATTGAAGACATTGGTACTGGGCCCAGTACTAATATCTACAATCACAGGCCTCCAACTCTTCCCTGTGCCACTGATTACCAGCCTTTGACATCTACCATTGAGCCAGTTCTCCATCCATCTCATTTTCATCATCAGGATAATTTTTTTTCACAGCATCCTTGCTAGAAATATTTTAATACTTATGGAGGATTATCTGTCTGCACTCTTTTATGGCATGCCAAAGATACACAGCAGAATCAAACGTTTTACTTTTTGAGTGATGCTATCTGTACACCTGTGATGAGCTTCGGATAAATTCCAGCAAGGCCACTTGAATCTGCTCTTTTAGTTTGGCTTCTCTTGCTAGGGTCAGGCTACAAATCCATAGCCACCCAAAGGGACTCAGCTGAGACCTATCTGTTAGATGGAATTAGGTGGATACTTTTCCTGTGTCAGCTCCACCTAGCTGAGAAATACAACTGAGGGGCAGTACCAAAATCCACAAAACAGGCATATAACTTCCACTTTCATGGCTTACATTCTGAATAACAGAGTAAAATTTTTCCTCTTCCAGCTACCTTGTCTGAAATCAACTGAAGTTTCTGTGAACACATCTTTCCACTAGCAAAATTCCTTCTGTGCCCATATGTCTGCTAAATTATTCCTAGATGTGTTTAAAACTTGATTGTTTCAAGTGTCAAAAGCCAGGCTACATGCCTAAACTGTTCAAGGAGTAATCAACTCAATTTCAGGCTGAAATCCTGTGAGCTGCAAGCTTTGGAGACCACAGCGTGAGCTATCAGGCTAGGGCTCCCATTTTCCTGTCCTAGGGTCCTGGTCACAAATGGATTTTGTTGTGCAAATCTCTGACCCCAGATTTTTCCCACCGTCTTTTGCCTCTCCAGATTTTTCCCACTGTCTTTTGCTTCTCCATAAAATGTCACTACAGCAACCTGCACTGTAGATGGCATTTTCTCTTTTTCCCCCGTTTCACTAGAAGCAAAGCACCTGTGCCAGAGATAGACTCCAGAGCCCAGAGATGATAGGGGCTGTTCCCTGAAAATGCCAGAAACTTGCTGCTTACCTGTGTGCTATGTTTAGTTGCCTATTGCTTATCAGTTTTGCAATTGTTAACTTGGTGCTTAGCACACAAGATTTTTCAGATTTCTTTTCAACGTTCTTAAAATGCTCACTTGGATATTGAGAGCTCAGGGTACCTCCTGAAAATGTTTGCAAACAGCAAGGACGCGTTACAGGTAGCATTTATGCTATTTTGTGGGTCTTCTAGGTGTGCTCTAGGAGAGATTGCCACAAAGAGTAAAAAAATAAATTAAAAAATAACCAGTTTTTACTGTAGCTGCATATAATTTATATGGGGTTGTGACATAAAATGTATGATTTTCTCACAGGCAGATTATGAAATAAATATTTCAATCCTAGGTTAAAATAGAATCTGCAGCACTTATTTCAATTCATGTGTTTCTTATTGCACTGACAGAGAAGGCAAGTTATAGTATTGTTGGGCCATCATGTCCTTGAGGCTAGGAATAGTTCCTTTATATAAATCCTTCTGCAGGTAGTCTTTTGACATATTATTTTTCTTCATCTATATATTTTTGTTGCTGTTGTTGAGGAAGTGTTTCCATTGCATTATGGCAAAAGACAAATGTATTTACCATGAAGAGGAAATAAGACCCATCTGTCACAAATGTCATAGCAGCAGAAACAGGTTTCACAGATAGTAAAAAAATTTATTGAAATCCACATTAATAACTGCATCAAAGATCGAGCTGATTGAACTGAAGAACATCCTACACATTAGTAGGTTATCTGTGGATGATACTGCTCCTTTTTTGCATCTATTTAATTGGTATTGCCAAGAAAGGAGACAGTGTAATAAAATATCACGTAAGTTAGATAAACTATTTGCTCTACCTTTCTGCGTATGTTCACAAACAGCTTCTTGTCTTTTGCTTGCTATGGAGTGTCACTGTCAATATTACTGATGTCTGCAAGCATTTCAGCCTTTTGGACTTGGCTTTCTTTTAAGTTTAATACTAGCTATATATGGGGTTCGGCTGTTTGTCTCTGCTCCCACACATGCTTAGGATGGTTCTTGCACGCTGGGCCTCAAAAGATGAGTCTGGATGCTAGGTTTTTTCAGTCTTCAGAATTGTTTATTGTTCCTTATCTACAAAGTCCTTTCTCTGCCCAAAAGATCTGACCAGCATGGCAGCCAAAGGCACTCTGCCCACCCCCAAGGCGGTCGCATCTTTTATAACAAAAACTACGTATATCATATTTACCTTTTGTCCCCAATACCTATCACCCTCGTCACCAAGTACACCCTCACCCTAGACCAATCCACAAATGCCAACACCACTGCAGAAGATGGAAGACAGGAAGAAGAAAGAAGAGCCTGGTGGCACGCCCTGATTCCTCCATCTTGTCTCTGCAACCCCCCCGTACCAAAACCCCAAAATCTGTGATTCACCCTATAATGATATCTTCCCTTCACCATTCAAACCCGAGTGATTCTCACAGGTTCCATCTCCTCATAGATGTATGCACATCTCTAGATGGATCAAAAGCAAGCCACCAAGTGCTTTTGGCAACATTCCAAGACTCCTGAGCCCCCCAAGGATTCTCTCGTTAGCTCTGGACATCAGGAGTGATGTGCTGAGCTCCCACAGCTATGAATTCTCTGAATCTGTTAATTATGGATAGTGTGAATTTTTTTTTTCTCAAATCTAAATTTTTCATATGTACCTGCTGACCTCTAGTCTTCCTGGAATTGTACATCTTAAGGAGATATATAAGGAAAAAACATAAATCTTAGGACCTGGACTTTTCAGGTGATGGTTTAAAAATATCATGGGAATGGAATGTTTAATTTACTTTTGCTTTCAAATATTATAACTAAAAATGCATTCTTACAAATGCTAAAACTTCATTAATCATATTTTACTGCCTGTTAAATAATACAAGACATTTTATTTCTACCTCTGTGGTTTTCTGTATCAAATCCATATTGACAACACAACTTGTCTCTTGACATAAAAATATATCCTCCCACCTCAGTAAGATTCTTGATTAATTTTATGTCCTTCTTTTCTGATTCCTTTTTCAAGCTTTGATTTTTAAGTTTGTAAAGCCTTTGGGTGACAAAATCTTGTCCACCTTTTTCCCTGGAGTACCTCTGCCTTCATCTGATTATTGTGAATTAGATTTGACCTTGCAGTTGTGGATTTTACCAGGTGATTTCAGTTCACTATCACATGCACTCACAGCTTTGTGCATCAGTACTTTAAGGAAGCAAGATTTCTTACCGAAAGCACAATGACAAAAAAGTAAACAGATTATTTTTGTTTAATCATGTAATGTCTTATTTATATGGTAAGAATTTTAGATTTAAATATTTAACTTATTTCTGGATTCTTTAAACTGATGTGCTCTTTTTTCTGTCCGCACATTTCTTTTACATTTTCCTGGCTAAATACCACTGTTACTAGTCTTATCTTCAAAATAATTTATTCCATGAACCATTCAACACAAAGATTAGTTTTAAAGACGTGCATTTTCTTTCTATATAAAAGAGTTAAAGTGTGTCTTTCAGACACAACCATGTTTTTGGAAGTTAAAGCAGTAATGCCATGCAAGCAGTCCTGAGGGAGTAAAGCACCAGATTTCAATGAAGAACTTCTGCACAGAGTACATCAATGTTCATAGGAGATATTTGTCTGAATGACAAGGTTTTCTGAAGGCATCAAAATTAATGCTAGAGACAGCTGACATTCCTCGAAAATACTCTGTTTAAAAAATCTTAGTAAATGGGACTGAAAAGTTTGTGCAGGCTATAGAGTGTTCAGAAGTGATCTCTGTTATTCACAAAGCAGTGCCAGCTTGGGCAATTCTGAATACTAGATTTGGTGGTGATGGAAAGTAGCAGTCAATTATTTTAATACACAACTCCCATTCAGACCTTCAAAAGGCATGCAGGAACTCCTAATGAGCTGTGAATCTCTTCTTTCCAGATGCTTTCCAACTGCATTAGTGCGATAAATCCCCCAAAAATTTTGCATCAGACTGGCTTACCCCACTCTTCTCACAGGCAGTTTCTTGTTTGCTAGAGAAGTAGGCAAAGAAAGAGGCAATGAAACCACTGGGACCTTGTCCTGGGCAGGCATGTTTGGTGAGACAGAGAAGGCATATGTCTCTTTCTTCCTACATGTATGGTCTGTCAAAGTTTTTTATATTTATACTCTCCTTCTATGAAATAAAATTTTGCCATGGTCTGTTCTTGTAAATGTACTCCATAATAAAATGACTTAAGTAGGAACTCCTATTTATGCTGCACAGGATTAGTACTTAAATACATGTTTTTCTGTCAGTAAAGTATAAATAGGAAGAAAAAAAAATAAATAGCATGTGCAGCAAACAAATATCATAAAAATTTTTTCATTTGGATAAGAAGTTTAAAAGGTGGTCTTCTGGTGTCCATAAAGCCATGTAAATTTCTAGCATTTAAAAAGCTGCTGGAGGTTATCTATAAAGCCTATTTATCCTCAGAGGCAGGGAAAAGTGAAAGATAAAATGTTCAAGGTATTAGAAAGGTTGTCTTAGTGGTGGCTAGAACATCACATACAGAAAAGGATACAGTCTAGGAGGTTTTTGAGCTAATGACATAGTGTCAGACATGATCTATTTTGTATCAGTGAAAGCACAGACATATTTCCTTTAGATATGATTTTGTTAAGGTAATGTAGACCTCCCTGAAAAAGAGTGCAGTTACACAGTGAAGACTGAAGAAACTTGTTGTGAGGAAAACACATATCCTGCTTTGATGAGGGTAAGGATTAGGGTCCTAGGATAATTTCTCACAGAGCTGGATCTCTATTTAGGGTTAATGGCATCTTTTTTTTTTTTTTTTTTTTTTTTTTGGAATAAGATAATAAAATCATTAGTGTTGGAAAATACCTCTAAGATCATTGAGTTCAATTGTCTTCTTCTGTTTGCTCACTGTGGTCTAGAGAGAAACAAAAGGAAGCCTTATCCTTCCATTACAAAATCAGTAAAAATATGACATGAAACAAGCTGTTTATCAGACTGCAAGCTGTCTTGCAGGAAAGAGGGGAATCTTTCCATAATGGCTAATTTGCCTATGAATAACTCCAAAATTTAATTTCTCAATCATATTAATGGGAGACTAGCAGAAAAAGTGAAGTGTTTAGGGGTTATTTTCCTTACATAATGTTTGTTTTTGTAAGCTATGAATACTTCTCTTCATCCTTACTCTTGCTTTGTCCATGATTGTTCATTCACAGGAGCTTTTACCTTTAACAGACTGCCATCAACACGGAGGGCTAAGATCCTTTAAGAGTTAAGAGTCAGCTCTTTAACACACGCAGTGCCTGTCCATAATGTGAGTTCTAAAGTAGGTGCTAACATGCCTGTGCATGGGACATATTTATGCTCAAATAGAAGGTTCACATGGCACTTTCATTCTTTTGTTTCACACTCCCAAAAAGTCTTTCTTGTTCCTGAATATAGGTAATTGTGGACAGTGTTGTTTTCTCTAACTTGGTTCACCTATTTTCCCATCAGACATTTCTCTCCCATAAGGGCAATACATCTCTGTCCTGGTTCAGGGCAAATTTGGGAGAGAACCCCTAAAGGGCTCCTCTAGGAAATCGGATTCAATTGCCCCTCCCCCCAACCGGTCTGGGAGAAAATACCTACTTGGAGAAAAGTGGAAAAAAACTGTTTATTAAACAAGAAAACCTAAACAATATTAAACAATAAAACACCTTTCTGCTCCAAAAGAGATGACAAATCCAGAAAGTCCCCTCCCCAGATTCCAGTTGAGCTCACTCAGTCCCTCATCAGTCCCTCCAGCGCTGGAAATGCCGTGGCCCAGGCCCGGCCGGGTGGCCACCGATGCGAGCTGCTGGTGCTCTTATGTTTGTTCAATCCAGAGCAGGTGTGAACAGGTCCAAAGAAAGGGAAAAAAAGGAAAAAAACCCACAGTCCAGGGAACTTCTTTGCCTCAGCTAGCTAAACTAACTAAAAGCAAAAAAAAAAAAAAAAAGAGCCCTGTCCCGCCATCTGTTCATCCGCAGACAACGCAGTCCAGGAGCAGGAATGTGTAGGAGTGGGTTCAGTATCTGAAAACAAACTGCGCGCCTCCTCTCCCCCCCTCAACCCTTGGAACAAGTCTTAAAGGTGCAAAACTTACTATTCAGCATAAAGGGAACGAGACGACTGGGGATAAAAGCATCATATAGTCAACCTAGGACAATCTCAAATATTGCTCAAATTTTGCCAGTCTCCTTCTTGATGTCACCACAGTGTATTCCTTAGTCATCAGCAGAGGGTACTACATATTATAAGGAGCTGTATTCAGAATGAATGTAGAATCCAAAACAGTGGGGTCACCAACATTCAAGAAGGCCATAGGCAAGGCCTCACTAGTTTGTGACATTTGGCAAGATTTGAGGATGAAGGCATTGTTTTGCTTGCTGCAGCAGGGTTTATGCTGTATGAGCCATAGCCTATTGTCAAAGATTTTTTTGCACTATATGAGATGGTACTCGTAAAGAATGTGAAAATGTTAGGGATATTTCTGTGCTATTAGTGAGAGGAAGGAGGCCAGGTGCAATACTATGTTTAATAACTTAGAAGCTCATCAGAGTATGTCAAATTGCTCTTCATGTCCAGAGCCATCTTGGATTGGGTGTACTGATCATTTGTAATTGTCAAGCTATTATTTAGTCATAATCTTATGCTCCACATAGAACTAGAAGCAATATGAGAAAAACCAAAATAAGAAGACAAACGCTCTCATTGCTGCTATCTGTTCTAGCCTTCTTCCTTAGTCCTTTAAAAAGACTAATAACTTTCCTTGTGAGAGCTGGCTACATCTGTTCAGCTTCTGTCGAGGACAACCTTATGGTTTGTCCTCGACAAACCATTTTGGTTAATACTTCTGCCAATACTCTCTGTGTTGCCTGCTGGTGATGTGTAAAAGCAGCTGTGGTCTCTTCCTCTTGCATGGCCAGTTTATAGCACTGTGTTGCTGCAGCACGTGTCCAACCACTGGTGATCTATATATAGTCTCTCATGGAATGTTCGAGAAGCCTTCTGGACAATCATGGGCTGTGGCTCTGCGTGGCCACTCCCAACTGGTCCCAGAGCCCTTTGCAAGTCCTTTGTTCTTCACCATAAGCTGCCTGGATATCATCAGTTGATATCATCAACCTCTTATTTCTTGAGGCCCAGTGTTTTTTCTCTGTGGTGTGGCCATGTGGCCACTCTCTAGCCTGTCCATTCCATGACATGCTCCCACACTGTGTAGGTATCATCTTTGTTGCTTCTCTCTGAGGAGTGTTCCACAAGCTGGATTTTCAACAGTCAAATCACCTAATACTCAGTTCTGGTTATTGAGTCATTATCCTGCCCTATTTTTCATGCAACATTAAACTGACTGACTTGGTTTATGTGGTGCTTCCAGATTTTCTACTTTTGTTTGCAGAGCACTATATTCATCAAGTCACTGTTTTTCTCTCAGCATAACAAAAGTAATAATTCAGTCTTTCAGAGCTCCTACTAAGTTCACAGGGAACTATTTCCAAATTTTCAGAGACCTCTTTTCATTGCTTTATTTTATAGGGGACTTTCCATAATAAGGACTTATCTAAATCTCAGTTTTCAGTGGGGGAATATGTGGAAAACAGCACCAACTTCAAGAGAACTGTACCATTACTTGAATGGAAAGAAGGAGAGCAGAGGGATCAGGTGGTTCAAAAATAGACTGATAGCAAATGTGGTGATAGAGGGGCTGGGGGAGGACACGTCACCTATTAAAGTTCATGTTAATTCTTTCAAAACTATAGTGAGATCCTACAGTGAGATCTTTCAGAATCTTTTGCTTTCGTTTCTCATTGGAGTCCTTATGCTTCTTTTACTGCTCCCTTCCTTTTCTCCTCTTTTTCTTGCTCTTGGCTTTTCTGCACTTTTGTGTCCCAGATGGCCTACTCTTCTCCCCAAAAAACCTTTTGGCTGCCAAGTTCACATCTTTCAAATTCCTCCCTAAAACCTATTTCATCAGGGAATTTTCACTTTTTATCCAAGCCAGATGCCTTTCCTGCTCTGAATATCTTTTCCATATCTTTTCTTGTCTGTCTTAAGGCCAGCATATCTGGTAGTCAAGGATTATCAGTAATTTTCTTTCTTGAAACAGAATGAGAATTCCTTACAAATTCACTGTTTTAACTGAGATAGCCTAAGGGTGCTTCTACCCTGCTTTTGCCATTAAAAAGCTTCCTCTCTCTTAAAAAAAAATTAGTGTGTTGGAGGCAGGGAAGGGGGCAGGGATCACCCCACTGTTGGCAAGAAAATGGTTCTAAGGAGTCCAGGTTTCTAGAGTTTGCTTTTCTGTGTGGTATAAAATTGGTTGAAACAAATAACTTTCCAACAAAACTGCAAAGTCACATCCTTAGTCATACTGTGAATATTAAAGTGAATATTAAAGGTGTGCCTTTATTAGTGTTAAGGGATTAGAAAAAGAGTTCACTAGGAAAATGAGTAGTCTCACTTAAATCTGCTGGAAGGTTGCTCTACATTATTTACTAGCCATTTCCTTCAAGAACTATTGGAAAAATATCATGGTTTCAAAAATAAAATAAAAATTTAATAACTGCTGCCGACTCTAGCAGTTAGTTTTCAGGGGCCTTGAAAGGACAAGCTAATTTCTCTCGTTAAATTTCATCCTCTGTGAAACACTGACTACAACTTCACTAACTTTATAAGCAATATTTACATAGAGATCAGCTGGTGCTCGTGTGTTTCATTCCAGTAAATTTCAATGGTGCTGCTTTGGCACATAATGGGAGTAACAGGATAATGATTCAGTCCCAGAAAGAAAGGGCCTCCTTAATCACCTGTGTCATATTTGCAGAGTTTAAGTCCTCGTTTATTCCCGTCCAGATCACAAGTCATCATACCCATGGACAGATGTAATTCAAAGGCATAGCAAAGACATTTCACCATCAGATGGAGACTCTAATACTATGAACATAGTTACAAACACACCTAATTTTGAAAGGACATTTCTTTTATTAACAGAATGATTAGTTGTAACAGTGAGTGCATTTCTGAGAGAAATCCACCCCTGACCTTTGAGTCAGTAAACTGGCAGTTGAGGAACAAATGGGACCATACTCTTTTTCTGGCTTGGGCATCATCCTATGTTGAGAACAAATGTGCTTATGTAATTCAGAATGGACTATGAAATCTATTGAGCCCATGTTTGCCTCCTTTAAACATATTTCAACTCTTTAGGGGAATGACACACATGCTGAATTCCTTAAGCTTACTAGATGCCAGAGGGTGTCTATTTATATAGGCGTCTCTTGGGAACAACTTCAGTGTGTCATCAGATCAATGCAACTCTCTAGTTGACTCTGATGAAAATTTTGGGTGTTAAACCTTGACTGAACGACAGTCTTTTCCTCTCTCCCTTTCTCCCTCTCTCTTTCCCCTGTACATAATATACACATAAAAACAATTCTCTGACTCAAGGCATGTGAAATATTGTAACTTCAAGTCGCTCATAGAAGTCATATTTTGATCACATTGAAGAAATAAAATTGACAGAACAAGATCATTGCCAGCTTTCTTTTACCCAACAAGACTATCAAATGGGAGCTAAAATACATATTTACAATATTGTTTGGAACTATTGAAATATTTTATACATTTTAAGGGGGCAAAGAAACATGCATACATGGGTCCAGTTGGTCCTTTTCCTATAGACCTGAATTCTGCTGTGTTTTACCTTTCCTTGCATTATGCTCCAATGTCATTCTTTGCTTGGGCTTGCAGTCACAGGCACCGTGGTGGGACTGGATTTGCAGCCCTGTGCTGCCAAAGGACACTCTGACTAGCCCTAGTCTGCTTCTAAGACCTGAATGGTTACAGTGGTTGGACCATACCAGAAACCATGTATGAGCCTGCTGGCCTAATGTCACCAAAAAAGAGCCCTGTTTTGTTCCCTTATATCCTTCTTCCGGGGAAAGAAGTTAAGTCAGGCAGATCAGGAATATAATTTCAGAATCACCCTCCTGATCCAAGAGAAAATACAGAGGTTGGCTTAATGTAATTTGACTTATTTATCCCTCTTTGATATTTCTAATCTTAAATGCAAAAGCAGAATTTGGTTGGTAGAGATTTTTGAAGACCCACCAACTCTATAAATGGCTTTTCATTTCTTTTAAAATATGAAATCTTTCACTCTGTCTGTGTTTTCACTAATACTATGCTCATTGCCACTTTTAAAGTCTTTGAGATAATTTTGCCATTCTTTTCTTATCTGCAACTTAGTATTTTTTTATTTATTTGTAATTTATTTTTATTTCTGTTCTTTCTTCTCTCTACTATCCTCCTCAGAAAAATCTCTGAGAATTATTTCACAGTACACTATTACTTTTGATTAATTCTTCCTTCTTTTCTTTTATTAGTCTTTTACTTGTTTCTTATATGAGACCAGAATTCGTTTGAATAATATGTCTTATGAATTTACTGTAGAGGACTGAATATGGGATTTGGAATGTATACCTTCCAAAAATAGATAATATTGAGGCTGTGGAGAGAAATACCACAAATTTTACGTCCAGTTCTTCATGAAAAAAGACATTCTAAGAAGAGTCATAGGGTGAAAATCTCATCTGTATTTTGTTTTAACTATCTTTTTAAAAAGAAAAATAGCTAAAAAGTGACCAGTGTATCCTAATGAACGGAACCCTTTTTCCTTTAAATTCTCCATAATGCTGCTTAAAAATTTTTGTTGTGCCATGTTCTTATTAATGGGCAGGGCTTGTACAATGAGCAAGGTTATTTGTAAGGCTGAGCCTGTGCAACAAGGAGTTGACTTGTGGCTCTAGATCCAGTCCTGAGAAAATATGAGCCTGTCAGCAGCAGGCTGTGTCCTGGCTGCCTGGAGGCGACCATCCCAGAGCTTTCCTGGTGGCTGCTGGTGCTGAGAGGCCATGAGGGGGCTGGCAGCTGAGCTGCTAGAGAGCAGGGAAATGCCAGAGCTGAGCTTATCATCAGCTTGGGACACAGGTGTTTAAAGACAGTCTTTATGAGAATAAGCAGCTGTAAGCAACAGATGAGGAAACAGGATGATAAAAGACAATGGCTTGGAGGAGGACAGAAGCGGGAAGAGAACAGGCTGGTTACATGAAAGTATGTGAGTACAGGAAAAATGTAGCAAGCATAAATCACAAAGGAGATTGCCTCCCCTCCCCTCCTCTTCTATCTCTCCTCTGTTTCTTGCCCATAGTCTGTTAAGATTTGTTATGCACTTACCACTGCAAAGCCAAGTGCTGGCTCTTTGCAAATTGTTTACTGTGCTGTTTTTGTTCACTCTATTCATGTTTTTCCAGTTATAATACTGGCAAAATATTGGGGTCTTTAGCCTCCATATAGCAGATGTAGTTAATTTCTGATGACCTGAACACACCACAGGTACCTCTGATACGTTTTGGCCAGTGGTAAACCGGTATAATAGAAAAGATTAATGAAGGGAGTAGTACTAGGTTTTGTAGGTGACTTTTAATATTTTTTTAACATACAGATTACATTCATGCAGCATGATGAACAAGTTTAATAGTCTAAGAAATTTATCTAGAGAAACATAGAAACGTCTGCTAACTACTGTTTAGTGCTTTTGTTAAGGCCACAAAGCAAATGCAAGGAGAGCTTGACATCTAACACTTACAAGAGCACATAAATTCAAACTATACTAGCAGAATATACTGAAAAAGGAAAATTTTCGTAACAATACAGAGCACTACAACCGCAAACAGGAGCAGATCTTTCTGGATTTGAATTTTAAAGAGTTAGCTGTGAGCCAGACATCAAAGATTTCTTTTCATAATTAATCACATTAATATTTTTTCTATGCCATTCCTTATATTGTTAACGTAAGAAGGTACTTCTTGTGCAGTCAGAAAGCAGACAAGTTAATGCACCACTTGGACAACAAAACAATTGAGAATTCAGATAGCCTTTTCAGAATCATTTGAAGATGTTAATTTCTGCACTTCAAACAGCATTAAGAGTTCTTTTGAGGGATTTTGATGGTGACAGTCTTAACTTCTGTGTATTGATGAAGTCCATATTCTCCCCTAGATAAAAGAGAACCAAGAGCAGCATTTATGCTAACGTTTCTTATATGAGTATTTTTCTGGATGGGATTTTCAGCGGTAGTGTGCAATTGGCCGGATATATAACAAGTACACTGGACTTATTTGGAAGGCAGCTGTGCAGCTATACTGCTCCTGGAAACCTTTTGAAAAGCTACAGCAATGTTCTTCTGAGAAAAATGGCAGAGAGAGTAGTTTTATTCCTGTGAGTGGTGTTTAGAGTATTTCTAAACCGGATTTCTTTACAGCAGATCAAGAGCATGTTAGATCTTCACAAGTATGTTCAGCTAGTTATTTGTAAAGCTCTTCTTCTGATGTCAAGAGCTTTTTTCAGAGTCAAAGAATAGGAACTTCATCTCAAGTAAATGGGGGACAAAATTATTCCATGATGAAAACTGAGACAGTGAATAAGAGTTGAAATCTTTGACATGTTATGAGCATGTTTCACCTTTATGTTTTCAGTGATGAGATGAAGCTTGTTTGTGTTCCTAACTATTTGACATCTGATGTAGTCAAACTATTTAGACATAACTGATTGTTCTGTGGAACAAGGATTTGCTACAGCATAATGTTACACAGATCTCACTGCTGTCTTATTAGATAGCTATATAAGCAAACCAGAAATCTGTGCTCAGGACACTTGTGCTGGGTGAAAATGTTTACTGATTCCCTTCATTTTTGGCGAGGAATTTTGTTAGTATATGACATTTGGTAGTCTGTGATTTCCAGCAAACAAATCCAAAAAATATTTCTGAAAAAGACTGTAATTCAGAATTGATTATCTCCCAGTTATTGGCACCCACACCCAACAAAGGCAAAGCTGTATTTGATAAAAATGGCCTAAATTATTAAAGGGTTTCAATTTCCAGTTTTCTAAAGCTCTCAATGTTGGCTTGGCTGTTTCCTTTGAAGTCAGTGGGAGCTTTGCCATCAGAAGCAGATTGTGCCCAGTGATGAGCAAGTATGAAAACACTAGCCTTTATCTCTGAAGAAACTACATAAAGAGAAGCTCTGAACTGCCTGACCTATACATATCTTTTTTAATCACTTCCATGGTTCATTAGAAGTGTTATTTATTTATCATAATAAAAAAAGAAGGCTTGCATGAACTAATTTTTACTCATTGCTTTAAAAATAGTTTGTTCTTTTACGTATGGCATTTTTAACAAAGAATACAGGTAAGACTGGATATGATTCAAGTTGAAACTAGATTAAAACTCAGAAGTTTGAAAAAATTTGATTAGTTTATAATATATGTATGCTACTCTGCTTCTATTCTGGGATAAACAAAAGTCCAAAGACTACAGAGGGTTTTTTTCATCAAAACTTTTGACCTGGCTGGCACATGCTGTAAAAACATTAGTTTCACAAACTTTTAACTGAAAAATCTTGCTAACATGAAGGATTTTGGATAGTCTTGTGTTTTCAAAACCCAGCATTTAAAGGGGATTTCACAAACTACCCACAGATTAATCTTCATGAAAATGAGAGTTTCTCTATATGTGCAAAAAATATAAACCATAAACACAATGGTCAGTTATGCTTACCAGTGTACTTCAACCACGATATACTGTGAATTCGTCATATTGAAAAAGTGTGCCTCTAAGAAATTTTCTTATTTATTTGTAGAGGAATTGCTGGTTGATGTTGCCTCTGATAACATGATGCCACTAAGAACTCTAGAGTTATATTTGCCAAAATCTCAAACTGGACATCCTAGCTATGCAGAGTTTGGAATTTCATTTTGAATTTCCTATGAATCTACAGCTTTAAAAGTATTTACTTACAGTTCTCGTCCATTTCCTGACATCTTAAAACCTCCAAAGGGACTTTGAGCAGACAGTGCATTATAGCAATTAACCCTGGAAGAACAGGAAAATTTCTTTTGACAATGTGAAAAAAATTTTTTCCTCTTCTGAAAAATCAGAGGTTTTCTGTCGCTTCTAAAAAGCCTATGGTCATAGTCACAAACAACATCTAAGTATATATTTATAAAAATATATGTAGTTTGAAGTTTAGATAAATGAAACATCAAAAACAACAACATAAAAAATAACAACTAGTCATTATCAGAGTACTAAAACTCAATAAGAGTCTTCAAGGTGAGAGACACTCATATCTTTCTCTGATCATTGCAATAAAATTTTTAATTTGTACATAAGCTCTCTCACAAAAGGTTATCCACAGATAAGGGTTCTGCAGAAGAGTTTATGTACCTTTCCAATAGATAAATGCAGGATAGCTTCACTATATATTTAGGAAGTTTTGTTTGGTTCTACTCAGTTAAACCTTATTCTGTATTGTGGTTGAGAACAAAGACACAATAATGAGTAAGAAAGGAATTTCACAGGCAAATTTTTAGGTATGAAGCATTTTGGCAGAAGGTGCATCCCATTTCCTAGCTGAGGAGCTCTTTATGTCTTACAGCCTTGTCAAATCAAATATTCTCTATTTCCTCAATATTTTATATTCTATCCTCCTTGCCAGTCTACTGGTTTCAACAAAAGAGATTCTGTTCATAGCTAAGGATTCCTAGACCACCAATCATGAAAAAGGAAATCCCAAATATTCCACTTCTATTCTAAACTTTCTTCCATATAAAGAATACCAACTCTGAAGGCAGGACTGTTAGCTTATTTTTGGAAAGCATATGTTCTTAGATCAGAGGACTTGGGCAGGAATTTGTGCTGGTCGCAAGTGCTTCCAGATAAAATGTAAATTGGACACAGGTTTTACATTCAAGTAAAATTGGTTGTTCTCCTTCTCATGCATTGAAATAACTGTAGGGAAATGCAGGTTTTTGTCAGTGATTGTCATTAGACCCTGCTGTGCCTCCAAGCTTTCCCTCCTTCATTTCATAGCTTTTTCTTTTCCAGTTTCATATAGGTTGCCTCTTGTTTTCTATGGAAAACAAGAGGCAACCTATATGAAATAGTGGGCCTTTTAGTAGTTCTCCCAGCTTGTATGTCCTTTCTTTGTTCAATCACATTTTATCAATCTTTCCCATCACAGAAATGGGAAAGGCTCTGCCCAGGCTAATGGCCACTGAACTTCAGATAATTACCTTCTTTGCACAAAATAAAATACAAAAACCAATCTCATTATTTCTCTATTTGGTATCCCCAGATCCAGAAGTAAAGGACACTCTCACAGCGTTTTCTTTAGTTTCCTGGTCTTTTTAGAATTTAGTAAATTTAGGAAATTTAGGAAATTTAGGAAATTTAGTAAATTTCCTTTTTTGGACTAAGTTGATCAGAAAATGGTATGATGACTAACAAGAAGTAATTATTTAGTAACACATTAAATAGGGAAATATATGGGAAAGATAAACAGAAGAGACAATGATCTACCTCTATAAAGATGACAAGGAATAAATATGAAAAAAAGACCACCCAAAATACTGTGAATATGTCTCACAATTGCCATTGACACTGGCAGATCTAAAGTAAAAATTAAAAAAACTTTACTTACCATACTGTTCCAGCCTGAAGGGCAGCTGCAAATGTCAATGCTTTGTCAATGTCTTTGGTAAAAACTGCTGCTGCCAAGCCATAGGTGGTATTATTTGCCCTCTTGATAACTTCATCTACGGTTTTAAACTTCATGATTTGTTGAACAGGTCCGAATATCTGTTACAAACACATGAAAAAAATATGAAGTGAATTAGAATAACTTACTATTTCAAGTAATTGATGTATTTTAAGTTTACTTCTGTCAGATGGCCTTATTCCTGAATTCATTCAGTCAAGAATGTATCAAGTTCTAAAAAATACTGTATATTTGCATAAAGTTTTTTTGCAATATGAAGGAAGTCAAGATTACCTATTGTAAATAATTCATAAAACCATAAATGAACAATGAAAACAAATAAACAATGATCAAAAGGCACCCATCATAAAGGTAGTTAGCATGGAGTCACAGTGTGCTCCGTGTCTATACTAGTTACCAACAAACTCCTGTTTTCTGGACGAGCCCTATTTGTAAAGTCAAGAAAGACATTCAATTTTCATTTGCCCAGATTTACTATTAGAATTTTATCCCTGCGGGTAGCTGCACAACTGAGAATGTACTCCAAGTGAAACAACTAATTCTGCTTTCCATGTGGGTGTCAGGTAAGAAAATAGTCCTTCAGTTCAGCCTTCCTGCTACCATTTGTCAGAGTTCTCAGCCAGAGGTGTCCGTGCCTATCACAGAACACCAAGACTGTGTAGGCTGAGGGGTGCCTTACAGCATCTAACTCATTTCCATAGACTGTGAGCTTTCTACTTGACTGAGTTTTTAGTGCTGGTTTCTAGCTAGAGTTCTAGGATTGATTTCCGTAGATCAGAAAACCACTGAGCATTCCTCCAAGTGTTCAAGTTGTGAACTTCAATACTCAGATATTCTTTAAAGATTAATATTATTTAAACTGTCTTGGCTATTTGTAGCTTCTTTGTCCATTACACTTAAAATAATGTGAGGAGCGGTTCTTGTACTACTGACCAAAGGATAACTAACAGAACTGCGAAAAAATTGTAACTCTGTGGTGTTTCTACTTGACTCATAGTATGGTGGAAACAATCAAATTCTGTCTCATACAAGTCTATCAGGTTTTACAACCCTCTTCCTACCACAATTAATTCCAAATGCTCTGTTGTTCATTTTAGCTCAGGCTGTTGGCTCTTGCTGGATGTAGTAAGTATGCTTAGGAGACTGCATCAGCTTTCTAATATGAAGTAGTGAAATGGACACCAATTGCAGCCCAATTGCAGCAGTTATTGATTGAGATAAATGTAAAAAAACACAGCAAAGAGGTCATGACTTGACTTTGAGTCTTTATGTAGAGAACTAGCTCAGATGGAAGCTCAGCACTCCCAAATGTCTCTGGTTCCTTCCAGGCAGTCACTGGTGCCTTAGCATTGTCATCTTAGTTGGGACAGTAGCAGATTCTTCATTGAAGTGTAGACACATCTGCAAACTGATCTAAGTTTGCTCACAGGGGCAAAATGAAATGTCCCAAACAAAATGCCTCCGGAAGCGCAATCCAGCTAGTTTCTCACATTGCAAAGTAGCTGCCTAGTGCATACAAACACCAAGTAAAGTGGCTCCTTAGGCAGTGTAAAACATTCACAAGTTGTGCCTCCAAGGTTTACAGGTCACTTTGACTTTGACATGTGAGACATGGACAGTATGGAGCAATCAAACAATCCAAACCTCAGCATTTATCTACTGCAGGAGCCTTTGCTGGCAGGGCAGCCTCATACTCCTCTCCCTCCTTGAGCAATCTGGTGAAATGGGCACCAGAAAACCACAAAAGCACTTTAAACACCGCCAAGATAGAGCAACAGGTTTAATGAGAGGATTTTCATGTAGTCACTTGGCCTTCTAAATGAATATTTTGAGCACATATTTAAACAGACAGCTTCCTGTGAGAGAAGAGACTGCTGAAGACTCAATTACCTCTTCTTTGGCAATGCGCATATCATCCGTCACATTAGAAAAAACTGTGGGCTGGATGAAGTAACCCTTGTCTCCCCATGGACCTCCTCCACATTCCAGTCTGGCTCCTTCTTTTTTCCCACTCTCAATTAGGTCCAGGATTTTTTTATACTGCTCCTCATCAATCTGAATGAAAAGATATTTCAGGAATGAAAACAACACACACTGATAACAGTTGGTCTTCTAGCTTATTAACCTAAACCTGCGTCCCTGTGAGCTGGAGAAAAAGATGGCTTTTTCTCTGTGGCAATGCACCACAGTGAATAGACCTGACACAGGCTGTAATTTTTTGTTTCTAGAAAGAATTACTCTAGAACACGTAACATGGAATCTGAGAACAAAGAGAGATATTTAACACACCTACTATATAAGAAATGCAGCTGCACCCATACTTATAATTTTCCATTAAAGGAATCATACCAGTTCTAAAAGGAGAATATTTTCTAATCTGTAAAGTAGTTAAACTTCAGCTAAAGGTTGCTAAGGATAAAAAAAGGTTAAAAATGCAAAGTATGAGACTGGAGGAGAAAGAGTCTTTATGCTCATTCAAATATTTTCATTATTGCTTTTTTCACATGTTTAACTTCCTTAATTTTTAGTAAGAGTGTATTTACATCTCTCATTTGAATTGTTAGCGTGAAATCCAAACTCAATAAAGCCACAATAATATGAGAGAGCATTTCTGTTAATTTTATATTAGCTGTGCACCAGACAAATGGAGTTTACTTTTCTGAATCTTCCTGCCCTTTGACTTTTAAATTTATTCTGCTGAATTTATTTTCTTGTATCAAAACATATTCCAGGATATTAAAATAATATTTTTACATTTCCCAAATATTTTGTGGCTGGGAGTGCAATTTTTTTCCAATTTACTGGGTGTCTTTTATTACTCAAAATGACTGTGATAACCAGTAAAGAATATATTACTCTATCAAATGCATGGGAGTGGTTTTGTCTCCTACTTTTTCTTTGTCTCTACTACAGTGCTTTTTTCCATACTTTTATTCCATGTCCTGCAATATAAGCTGATGTGGGAATAAGACTAGATGAGATCTACCGTAACAGTGTTGAGTTCACAGCATTGTGATAGCAATTCTTTTTAATGCTGCATTTTAACATTCATTTGATGGGAAAGCTGTTGGTATGATCTTTTAACAAAAGGAGAAAAAAAACTCTTGCATTTTGATTGTGTAATATTCTAAAACTGAGAGCAGCATAATAAAAGTCTAGTGACGTGAAAAAGGGGAAAAGATTTTAATGGTCTTATTTCTTCAAGTTAGTCACTTATAGTGGCACTATCTGAATGAAAAGGTAGCAAGTTCTTACATGACATAGGTGATTGTACTTGCACTTTTACAGATCTTGCATTGGAGCTTTGTCAAAGCATTTCAATTTTTTATAATTGTTCACCTTCAATAATAAAAAGAGAAAGAGACCTTAGGCCTATGATACTGGTACAAATAACAATCACTCTGATTTCTTCCTCGTTGTACTCCAGACTAACCTCTACAAAACTGTACTTAGCCTTGAAACTAGTGCGACAGTAGGTTTGGAAGGACATTAAATTGTGGTGTCATGACAGAATTAGTCTGAAAACATGTAATATTACTCACTTGAGGGCCTTGCTGTACACCAGGCTTCAAAGGATCCCCAAGAGTATACTTCTTTACTCTTTCAATGCTCCGGCGAACAAACTCATCATAAATAGGCTCTTCCACAAAAATCCTAGATCCTGATGCACAACATTGTCCCTGGTGATAGAACACACCAATATGGGCAAACTCCACAGCAGCATCCACTGCAAAGAAATGCAGAGTTCATCAGATCATAAACCTGAATCGTCACATCATAAATTCTTTACTAATCTTTGTCACCCATCTAATTTCCCTTTCTAGCACTTTTTATTTTTATGGCCCTTTAAAACACAGATAGATATACAACCATTTACTTGTGTCCCAACTACCCTTCTCAAGAGCATCACGGTACACCTAGCTGAACACACATTCAGGTATTCTGTGGAAATGAAGATTTAACATTATTTGCCCTGTCAGGAGGGTCAAGAAGAGTATTTAGACATGAAGTTAATAAACCTGTTTAAGATCCTTCTATCTTCTTTTCAGTCTTCATTCATGTTTCATTAGGATGATCATTAATTACATGAAGGGTGAACAGGCTTTCAGAGCTCCACATTTAATCAGGAGCAATTGACATTGGCAGCAATCTAACTTAAAATTATGGCATGACCAGAAAGCATTAAAAATTACTTATTTTTTGAAAAGGTTCAATTAATTTACTGGCAAAGAAAGGAAAAAGCATATTGGATTTTCAATAGTAGTAGTTCATATGATAAAATTGCTACTAACAATCTGCATCTGCAAATATAATGTTAGGACTTTTTCCTCCAAGTTCCAAGGTAACTCTCTTCAGGTTGCTCTTGCCTGCTGCTTCTTTAATCAGTTGACCAACCTAAAAGGTAGGAAGAGGAAAGATTCATGTCAAAAAGTTCATAATGGCCTCTATAATACTTTTCTGATTTCCTCAAAAGTGGAAATCAGTTGAGACATTTCTACTATCCCAGTAATAAAATGAAAAATAAGTTAAAATAAAACAACTGAAAAGAGTCAGGGTACAGGGGACTTGCACCCTATGAACTGGAAATGCTTTCTAGAAGAGTTTCCCCCTGTAATGCTAAAGATACCTGGTGCTTTTTCAGTTGCTACCGCTCTACTTGCACATATCTCTAATCTAAAGCAGGCACAGGTTGCTGCTTCACCTGTTACTCCCATCAGGTTAAAATTCCTTTGTTTTATGCGTGAGAAGGCTCTTTAGTGCACAAAGTTTACGAGACAATCTACACTGGCTGCATGGACACTCTTCCTTGTTTCAGTTTCTCCCCTGGATGGACGAAGAGCAGGAAATGAGCACTGCAAGCTAGGACCCTTGCCCTGCTTTTTTCTACTGATGACACGACTGAATTAACTACTTAGTATGAACTGCCCTGGAAAAGCTGTGAAGGAAAAATCTGCTCGTAGCTCTTGTGGCTTTGGTCTCTAACTGCCTGTGTGTAGCAACCATCAGGCAAACTTTCTCCCTCTGTCAGCCTTCCTGCCCTCATTTCTCACTGCTAAATTGCACTGCAAGAAGAGAACAGTCACCAAACTCTAGAATACAACCTCTGGTCCCTCTGCCTTTGGAGGATCACTGGGCACTGGGAACTGTAGTTGTCACTGACTATTGGCAACATCTGTGGGATATTTCTCAGATGTCAGGATTTTGGGTTGTTTTCATATCTCATTACTGGAGAGCTGATGGTTTCTGAGAGTAAGCATAACTCTTGCACTCAGTGTGGACTGATCCCTGACATGAAGCTATGATATTTATCTTTGGAGTCTATATCCATGAAGTTAAGAGACCAGATGGCAGTTTTTCCATTTAGCATGCATTTAGACAGACAATATAATGACCTGTATCAAAGAAATAGCTAATCCTTAATCGTATATATAGCCTGCAATGAGAAATATTCTATCATGGTATTCACAGTTCGTCAGAGTGAAGGTTAGGGAAAATTAACAGTGACCTTCCTTTTTAACAGATAAATATTTAAACACCCAGACCACCCAGATGGTACTTAGCATCAATGAAACACCAAAAATCTGTCACCTCACCTAAAAGTGTGCAGAATGAAGAATGACTTTTCCTAGGTATACCTTCCTGTCATCCTGTTGTTATTAAACTCAAAGATAGCAGATCATCTTAAAAAAGAATGTTATGAAAAAGTTTTGCTTTAAAGGAGTAAAACTTAAAATACCTTTGGTACACTAGGATCTACTGTACCTCATGGACTGCCTTTGTTTAAAGGGCTTTCCAGCAATACAAACATTGTTTAAATATGTTTAAAGTTAATAATAACCAACAAATCATTAAACAGACTTTGTTTAACAAACCAGCAGCATTAAGAAAGAAGAGAGTTAAAATAATTACACAGAATAAGTTAGACATTAAATCATTGCTGGGAATCTGAGGGACACATTTCCTGCTTATATTTTCTTGCATTCATAATAGTACCTCTGTAGAGCCTGTGAAGGCTACTTTATCTATGTCCATGTGGTGAGAAATTGCTGCTCCAGCGGTGGGTCCAAAGCCTGGCACAATATTCACTACTCCAGGTGGAAATCCTGCCTGAATTGGAAGAAAGAATCCTGTAAATTTGGGGAAGGATAATAACTTTAAGAACATGTGTTGCATGGTCTTCCCTTTTCAGTCCTCCAGCCACCTTTTCCTAGCCATATATTTATTCTCAGCCCTAGAGCCCCACAAGGTTTCATTCTCACACAATTTGCACCCTCTTTCTTTCGCCTGTCTTTTTTGCTTTTTCCCAAATGAATCTATTGCTTTCATTCTTTGTCAGTGCCATTTCTGAAGAAATATTTTTTAAAATTTTGTCACTCAGATGTGTAAAGAAATATTGCTTACTTTCATGTCTGCTTCATTAAAGCTGTTTGAATCAACAGATCTGCTTGCTGACTTCTGCACATTGATATCCATGCTAGATGAAATTTAATTTATGATCTGCTACTGAAGTTGAGAAAAGTGATGGAACTCTGGATGTAGGTTGAAAGTACAGTGGGCAACATGAGAGCTTACAGCAGGAAAGAGGCAGCTACCAAGCATAAACAAGCAGGCTGAGATAGGCATAGTTTCAATATCTTGCACGTTTTTTATGCAAATAAAATTTTCCTATGGTTCAAAACAAATGCATTGTTTCCCATAAATCCTGTACTAGATATGTTCCATTCCCAACTAAATAAGCTATTTTCTTCCAGGAGCTTGTCAGGCAAACTCCAAGGATTTGCCAAGAGTAGATGGAATTTTGTTGGTTTTTGAAGCAGCTGCACAATTTCAATGACACTTGAGAAACACAGAATTAAAATATCAAATAGATTCATATCCTGCATTATCACTTCAATAAGTCTCTTTATAGCACTAAACAGGACTTTGGAATTACAAAATAAAGCTCCATAGTTTTTTTGGAAAATGGTGAATTTCAGGTGGTGAGGTGGAGCTCCTAAAAGTCATGTCCTGCATTTGGATACCAGGTTGTTACTTTTGTTCAAGCAACTTTTATTCCTTACAGTTTCATGCTCAGATACAGTAGGTCAATGCTTGTTATGCTCATTTAATTTTCCAGATAAATATTTACCCTGAAATTGATGAGACCATGAAGTTCTTTCCATTTGCTTAGCATTGCCTTTCTTTCTTACTTTGTGTAGAGAAATCTCCCTTTGAGCATTTCATTTCCATGTTTGTTTTAGGAGCTCTTCTTTATATGTTAGTAGGGGAGTTTTGTGAGTGTCATTAAGCAAGACAGTGAAGGTTATCAGAAGTGACTATATTTTTTTTTTTTTTTTTTTAAAGTGGGCATTTGGGAACTAGAAAAATTTTTTTTAGACCTCAGGATATTTTCACAAGTCTAAAGCAGCTGTTGAAGTGATCGCTGTCAGGGACTTGGCGTCCAGTGTATTTTTGATATTCTGGGTATTTGTCACGTTCCCACTTCTGAGCTTGCCTTTCAAGAAATCAGAATATCACAATAGATATTTCATTAGATCATAGCAGAATTTAGCTAATTTCCCTGTAAAGCTACTTTTTTCAGAGAAATACACTTTCAGATACTTATTGTTGGAAATGAATAGAGAAGGTCTCTCTCATATTTTTAAAAGCTATTCCTCCTCCCCAGTATTATCTAATAGCATTTACTGTGTGATACAATAGTAGCAGGACATGGCTCCATTCTGATAATAATTTAGATTCTGTTTAATATTAACACGCAACCAGTCAGTGTGCTGTGTTGAATCACTGTGTTACAGCAGAATTAAAAAATGTGCCAAGTCATTCCACTAAAACTCTGCAAGGTTACTGCACTGGTGATTATTGACATCTGTGCCAACCTTTGAACATCTTAGATTGCATTTGTTGATTTTATTGGGAAGTAAAACAGTAAAACCTGTTTTACTGTTCTCTTTAGGTGTTTGCTGGACAGGGCACAATAGTTAGCTTTGGAGATACCAGCTGAAGTAACAGGCACAGCCCTTGCTCAGGAGCACAAAGTGTCTTCTCACAGTTTCTGTGTGAAGGAAATTCACAAGTTTGGCAGCAGTCACCAGCTTGATTTTACAGCTCCCTGTTAATAATAAACTTAGGTGGGTGAAAACTTTGTTCAGTTAAAAAAAAAAAAGCTGTACAAGCAGGTTCTTTTCTGTGATAACTGTGCTAATAAAGTCATTGCCACCCACCTCCAAATCCTCTGCACTTGATTCCTTGTTTGCTTTTGACTCTGAAAGGTACTGTGCTTTGGTAATACAAAGATATTTGCTAAAGAATGGAGTTTACTAAATTGATGTTGTGGGATTTTTTGTGTGTGTACTAGGCTGGAAAGATATGCATGCTTTTGCCCTGGTTTGGCTTCAGTGGTTTACAGCAAGGTAAGCTCCACAGTGCAAGACTAGGCATGCAATAAGCCTGTCTTGTATTACCTTTGTGGCATTTCAGCTGCAGTGTACTCTTACACTTCTGAGAGGGGCATATAACCCTGTTGTTGGTGACTTACCTCTTTAATTAAGGATCCCATGTAAAGGGCACTGAGTGGAGTTTGTTCTGCTGGTTTGACAACCACCGTGTTTCCACAACAAAGGGCAGGGGCAATCTTCCAGATGAACATAACCAATGGGAAGTTCCACTGAAAAACAGATGAGAAAATGTATCTTGTTTCTAATACATCACCAAAATACCTCAGCTTTTTCTGTTATAATAGTGCAAATTTTCAGCTGGGTGGTTGAACTTTTTGTTGAACTCCTTTCAGAAAGAAGATGTTTTGAGAAAAACAATTGGCAAGCCACGTAGTACAAACTGGGGATTGTTGTGTATGTATAAGTCTAGGGGATCTGAGGTTTTAGTTACAAGCTCAAGAGACAATGAGTGTACTCCTTTAACAAAGTATTACAGGCAGTTGTTGGATTAGTGGTGCAATTGGGAGTTTTGCTGTCTTGAATGGTCACATCCATCACCAATTCAGCTTTCTAAGGGAGAGAAGGTAATAACACATAATGCTGTCCCTGCCCTCTCCCCTGGAGGTTTCACTGGCAGCTGTCTGTTGTGAGCAATTCAGGCAGACTGAAGAGCAGCTGAATGCTTTGGATCCCATGCTCTGCAGTGTGAGGGTCAGCATGGCCAGGGGAAAACAGCTTTTCCCCTTGGAGAATATTTACTGTAGTTTTGGTGGCATTGAGGCCATGAGCCTCAGCTCAACAGATACCTTTTTGAAATGGGGGAAAAGGCAGTTAAGAGTTACCTATTATGTAGAAAGGCTAGGAGGAACATACATGCAACACTTCTTTTTTTCCCTCCTTGTCTCCTTTCAGACTCACCCCAGCCCAAAAAATAATGGGATCATAAATTATATAAAGTGAGGGATTACAGGGTTTTCTGCATATTCATTGTTAAAGTTGTACATACAACTGCACAAGTGAAAGGAAGTGGAAAGGGTGAGCTATCCAAAGCGGTTTGCAACATACACATAGTCCTCACAGTTTTGGTTTCTATAGAAAACTCTAGTTTGTTGGTTCATATTTCAATGCAGAGAAAAAGAAGATATACTCAGAAATACTTAGCATTTTACAAGCGAAGTCAGTGTTTATTCTAGCTGCTGCTTGTACTTCCAAGAGATAATTATATTTTAAATGGCCACATCTAGTGCTTCTAGCTCTATATCATAGCTTGACTGAGTGTTTTATTTGAAATGTCTTGTGCCTGACCTACAAGAGGATCTAAACCAGCAGTTTTCCAAGCTCTCCTAGAGGCTGGATACAAACATATTCAAGCAATGTTCTCCAAATCAATGTGGTGGTCTAAAGATACAGCAAATTTTCAAGAACATCTTAAAGATGTTGGGAACATGAGCAGGCCTCACATGTTGGAGCAGACCTTATAGACAAGGTGACTTTTTCACAATCTGTTGAGTTGTCAAGCATGTCAGGTGAGGCTGCTCATAACTACCATGTGCAAGGTGGTGGGTAGAGTAGGAGAGCCTAGTGCATAGAGCTATTTTCACAAACACCCACCAAAACTACAGAGACTTCACAAATACATTTAGAACTTGAGCTCCTCAAGTGTTTTGAATGAGCAGACTGAAGTAGGCCTTTTGAAACTTCAGTTGAAAAGAGTGAGTTCAAAACTAGGAATTCAGATGTGCCAAACAGGAGCTTTATTGGACACATTCTTTGTGTTGTAACTTGTACCACCATCATGGTGAATGAGTCTTAGCTATAAACAAAGATCCAGCTGTCTGAATGCTGTACAGAGCATAACAGATATTCCAGGTCTTAAAGAGCTTATTGTTTATAGGCTTATAGGCTTAAACATAATAGACTGTAAATATTACAGTCTCCTACATGCTTGTTTCTAATTCTTTCACTTTCAAGAAAACACAATTCCATCTTTCAAATTATTTTGTAAGTCAAAATTTGAGATTTATTTTCTCTCCATGAGCAGGGAGGAGAGGGACAAGGTTGGAGCAAAGTAACTCATCACACGCTGATGAATCAGAATTATAGAAGTGAGGATAGACTGTCTTTCAGCACCTGAAAATTTATGGTTATTAATGCTTCACAAATGCACTTGCATAGGTAAAATTTCAAATGCATTTCCATTTGTAGCAAGGAACATTTGTATTTACATAAATGTTTCCAACTTACAGGAATAATTTGGCCACACACCCCAATAGGCTCATGTCTAGTAAAGGTAAAAAAGTTTCCATCTATGGGAAAAAGAAATAAATAAGGCATTGAGACAAAGTATTTGTGAGAAACAGTTAAATCACAAAGATGATAAAGTAGGGTACCAAATTTAGCTGGATACAATTTTTCTTATAAATGATATTTTCAAAATCTTAACTATGCAGTAAGCCATAAAGTACATCTGGATTCAATGTCTACTTGCTTCAAGGTTTGATTTTTCCAGTCTGACTGTCTTTTTGCAGTGACAACCCTGCTTCTCAAAATGGTATGTACAGCACACCAATAAGCATTCCTCATTTCTTTTTTCTTTTATCACCTTTTTTTTTTTTCATTCAAAAACTTGTCTTTTAAATCCGAGGTACATATCAGACATTTTTTAACATTAGATTGTAGCTTAAATCAAATCCATTAAATATAAAATTCTCTTTTATTCGCATATACATGTGTTCCATTAAACCTAGTATAGAGGTCTATAGGAGGCAAAGAAGTTGGAAGTATTTATCACACTAGTTTTCCTTAATTCCTTCTTTATTACCTTTTCCTTAATTCCTTCTTTGTTACCTTTTCCTTAAATCCTTCTTTATTACCATTCTTTTATTTGCCTTGCTGAGAGAAGGTAGCTAGGGAGACAATGTTTTCGTAGAGCTGCTAAATGGAAAGGGAATGGGACGAAATTTTAGCAAGTGCTGTTTCCTCATTCCTATGTCGTAGTACTTTTCCTAACACATTATCCAATCACTGAAGTAAATATTACTGCTTTGTGCTAATCTTTGTTTAAATATGTAGACACCCAGGCCTCACTACAGTAGCCTTGTATAAACAACACATTGCTATGCAAAAGTAGCCTAACGCATTTCTTAGATGCATACGCAGGTTAAATTTTTTTGGTTCACAAACAATACTTGTTAGTGTATGGAACAAGAAATAAATGTGAAGACCTACACTAAATGTTTAAACTGAGAACTATGAGAGCTCTTTAATAACCTATCTTAAAAACTTTCAAAAATATTTTCCATTGGAGATATTTTCAGTGCTGCACAACTTTTAGATAAAAGTCAGTTATTTACAGCTTGTGTTGGCCTCAGTTCTGTGGCTTTGTTATCTCAGAATTACTCACCCAATGGAACAGTACGCCCATGGACTTTATCAGCCCAGCCTGCGTAGTAGCGTAAAGTTTTGACACAGGCACCCAAATCCATTAAATAGGACGTGGAAAAGAGCTTCCCACCATCAATGGTTTCCATTGTCTGCAGAAAACAGCAATTAAAGAGTTCAATACAATAATATCAAATACTGATAATGCTTCTTTTGATTGTGCTTTGTAATTTAGGTTTTGGAAGTTCACTTTGAGGATTTCAGCTTTAGAACAAACATTTAGATTACTCCCCTCTGAAGAACACATCTTGAAAAACTGAATGTAGCAATTTCATAGTGAGAAATTTTCGTCATGGCTTGTTTGTATTGAGCAACGCAGATAACATGATCACAATGCATTTGTAGTGGTAAGGTTTACTCAAAAAACATCTCACCCATATGAATCAGTTACACAGTTCTACTTTATGTTAAAAATTTTGCCAGCAAAGATCAGGAGGTTAGGAAGGAGACAGTGCAAATAACTGATGCAAATAAAATATCAGCAAGACTCAAGTCTGGTAAAAAATACCCTAAATACACCTTGAGTGTTTGATGTGCAAGGGAAAGATCTGAGCCGTCTAGAATTCTTACATGAGAAAAATTCCTTAAGAGAAATAAATACTTCTACAGAAGAGAGTCTCTAAATAGGGTTGATTTCCAGCCAAATCTAAGGAACGTAGTTTGGATTAATTTCCATGCCCCCTGCTATTGGGACATAAAGATCATGAACAGTCCTTAAATAGTGTCCACATATTTTTGATGCTTCAAAAATATTTTTCTCAAGTTTTCAAAAACAGAGAGATTGAAGACCTTCAACTCTGTGAATGAACATGTTCAGCAGGAAGAGCCCAAACTATAGTTTTAAGATCTAAACTATAATTTCAAGATGTAATCAGGTTGGCATTCTTTATCATTTCCAGTCAGATCAACAGACTGATACTCCAAGAACAGTTTTTCACCAACAACTCCCCTGTGAAGTCCCCATTTTTAGTTAACCAGAAACGTTTCAGATACAATACTTGGGAAGAGAACAGAACAAACAGAGAAGGCAGCAGTGCTTGATGGCTCTCAGCAACAAGGGACTGATTAAATGAGATATGCCCTTGCCATTCCAGGCATAATATGTGTGGCACCATTTCCATTCTGTTTGGACATGGGAGAAAATTCTTCTGTGGCCTCAAACTTATGAAATCTCTGAATCTCTTCAACATCACAAGAGATTGAATTTATAGTAACAGTTCTCAGTGGCTCTTCCAGTACCTTGCTTTGACTTACTCTTTCAGTTGGCTATCTATAGGTCTGCTGAGCCTCTGAAACATCTTATCAACAAATAAAGCACTGAAATGGAATAATTTTCATCCCGGTCACATGCATGATCACAGGAAAATGACTTTGCAATGAGCTTTGGACATCTGTTTTGATCTCTAGTCTGTGGGAGTATGTGTTACTCTATAGACCTAGTTTTGCAGGTAGGATAAACTGAGTGGAGAAAATCTCGCTTCATCAAAATCTGGAAAGCACTTCACTCATCTATACCCTTTCTGTAAAGGAAAATAATTAATAAAGTGATTATGTTGTAGGAAATACAAATAAAATCAGTAAAATAGAGACCTGGGAGGGGCCCCAGAGAAAAGCAATTATTTTATATTATGAAAATGGCAAATGTAAACAAAAACTAATTCAATGTTCCATCTTTCCTGTGGAAAAAAAGATTGTATCTTCATCCTTTTTGCGTTTGTAGGGCCTTAGACTGTACAATGAAGAAAGAAATGCCAGCTCATCCAATTATTCAATGGACAAGAGGGCATACTGCTGTATTTAGAATATAGCTATCTTTGAATTTGGTCACTCTCAACTCAAATCTAGCATTTTGAAGGACATAAGTTCCACCCACACAAGATTTCTCCTGAGATACTCTACTATATAATGGGCAACAGATGCCTTGCAGATTTCACATATCTGAAGGTTTAAATTTTATGAGCTTACCTACAGCATATTTTGTGTCTAATGGCTAAATACTTCAAACTGTAGCTAGATCAGTCTGAGTGATCATCCTGAATGTTGGATACTCCTCCCTGCCTAAATTTTTATGCTGTTTGTAGAAAACCAGGATTCATCTTCAGCACAAACTATTATCCCACCTAAATTTTAATTCCAGAATGTGCTTGAAATAGCAGAGAAGTCACCTTAATAATAGCATCATAAGTGGAGTTTTAAGCAAGGTGGAGAGGATACTACCATTTATCAAATTGGTGGTGTATTTCTATTTTATATGTCATTTCTTGCCTTAGCGCACAATCTGTAGGTGAGAGCATTACAAGTTATGTGGCTTCTGTTAAGTGTGGTAAAATAGCCAGTACACAGTGGTTTGTAAGGAGAGGGCATCATGCCCCAGCACTCATGTTATTGCTCTTTTTAAAATAATCCATTGTTGCCTTTGGTTCTCCTTAAGCTTTATCAACAGTTACTAGTAGCAAGCTGGAGTAAATGAAGGACCAGGGATAAGAAAATTTAGAGTCATGAAGTTCCAACTTTCCTAGTTCTGATTTGTATCATCTATAAGCATGGAGCCAGGCTTTGAGTTTAGGCCTTGATTCAGGCTTTGATTTAAGTTTAGGCCTTGATTCAGACTTTGGTTTAGACGAGCATTAACCATTGAGTCAATATTACTGGGCCCTTAAGAATCAGTGATTCAAATTACTGTGGTTGTAGGCAGTGTAAGTATCAATTTAAAGCTAATCAAATACTCAAGTACTTTGTGGATATAGGGTGTTAAGAGACCAGCGTGCAAGCCAGCTTAGAGAAGTCCATTTGTTACAGAGGAAAAAAGCAAGTAGTGAGCCAGCCTAGCTTTCCAAAGAGTTGGCTGTTAAACTCTCCTGAACCCTTCTGTAAAAATCAGGACTTTCCTTCTTGTCCTTTTGTTCACATCTCGTACTCACAGCTAGAATCAGACGATCTCTTTCCACCAAGTCAGCGAGTTTATTCAAGAGCCTTCCTCGCTCTGAGGCATCCATTGTGCGCCAGGTTGACCCGAGCTCAAAAGCCTTTCTAGCTGCTTTCACTGCCTTGTCTACGTCCGCCTGTAGGCAAAACAAAAACACTTAGGTGATCAATAATCGGCTCTGTCATAAGCCTTTTTTCTGCTGTTCCATGTGTGAAGTTCAGCATAAGTTTGACAGAAAGTTGAAATAAGAGAAAAAAACCCCAATCTAATAAAAATTAGTACCAGTAATGTTGAATACGTGGGCTATTTTCTTTCAAACCCTTCTGTTGTTATTTCAGGAATGTAAAATTCTGTGAGAAACAGATGGGTTCTCAAAGTTTCCAAAATAAAAATACATCAAAGAACTTTATTTTTAAAATTTAGATTTTTAAGCCCTTCCTATACACTAAGCATATGCATTAATGATATCATCTCTTTTATTTACAAAGAGAAGCCTGAGTCTGTAAGGTAAATGCTTAATTACCTATCATCTGAAAGTATCTTACAGGGGCAATGAAGCCCATGTTAGAAAAGCCTGTTCCTTAGGATGTTTCATAAAATCAACACAAATTTATTATTAAGGAAGACAAACCAGTAAATTTATTTTTGAGGGTTTTAAGAAATATTTATGTATAAAATTACTTTAAAAATTAAAAGAAGGCATGTTTACAAAGCTAAGCCTAGGTATTTTGAAGTTTAAGCACTGTCTTTGCATATGTCAGCTAATTTGTTGGTCCATTAATATTTTTTATCACATATTTTGTTATTTATCATTTGGTTTCCACTATAGAAGAAAAATCTAGAATGAAACTATTCTGTGCAAAGGGTATTCCAGGATTTAAGGAAAAGCAAGAACAATTTCTTGAAAAAAGGCTTTTAGTACTTGGAATTCTTCAGTATTTCAATATTTCTTTTAAAATTTACCAATGAAAATGGTGACATAGAAAAGAGGTTTAATCTAGATTTTTTGTCAGAAAAGAAAAATTTTGAGGAAAAAAAGAATAAAAAGGAGTTAATATATAGGCCACGTCTCCCAGAGAATTTGCATGCAATGTTTGAAGGATATCTTTCAAACATTTTTTTTTGTCCTGCTGTATGCTAATATCTCCTCCAGGGAAATCATTATCAAGGTTGATTAAGTCAGCAAATTCAACAAAGTCAACACTATGGTCAATTGTTTTAAATGTGAACTTGGTCTTGAATCTTTAACTGCTATTGGTAGTCATCAAGTAATTTTAAGAATCTTTGAGTGGGGTGTGGTAGTGGCTTGGAAAGCCCAGGACAGACCTGTGAAGCAGAAGGCCACAGAAATTCCAAAAGTTTTTCCAGAAAAGTTTGGAAAAGGTAGGAAGGAACTATACGAATAGCATAGCCATTTCTATAGAGTGATACTGACCAATCACCTACACCAGGCACCTAAAATCTACCAAATTAAGAACTGATTTTCTTCAGAATCTGTCAGCATGTTGTCAATCACCTCATCATGATCTGTGACCTTATCATAGATTTTCTACATCTTTGCAGTAGGACTAAGGGCAGTGGCTTGGCCTTAACTGGAAAAGGAGAAGGAGAAAAAATATCATATGAGTATGAATGATGTAAATTAAATCTACATTGTCTGGTGTTCTTTCTACTAGAAATGCAGGAGTAATTGAAACTGAGAAAAATAGTATAAGAGTAATAGAGGGCTGCGAATGAAAAGTAATAAAAAATATTGTTCTTCAACTGTATAAATTTAATTTCATTACATAAATCTATTCTATGAGTATAAAACCTCCTTTCTGAGCTGGTTTAGATTTTTTACAGAAGTACCTTTAGTTTACATATGCTGACCATTTGATGAGCTGCTTTATTATCACTAGGGGTCTTTAGGATTAGGAATGTAGCTTGAAAGAGCCATCAAACTGGAAGCAAACAATTCCCACCCACATACATGTCTGTTCTTTGTAATCTCCTCTTGTTTTTTAAAATGCCACTGCAAGGCAGTGGACAGCCCTTTGTCAACCCTATTGTATGCACAAATTAAATTCCTAAAATCTCTGGGTTCATTGTCTGAAGTCTAGCCTCTTGCATATTAGGTTCATAATGGCCATGTAATTTACTAGATCTGCACAATTCACTAGGCAATTTACTTAATAGCAGTTGTCATTACACATTAGTTTGCAAAATTATTGAAGAGAAAGCAAACCTGTGTTTTGAATAGTATGATCTCTTTTATTTAACGAATTGTTAGAGAGCTTGTCAGGAAATAAAGCTACAAAAATTTTGAATGATAACTGAACAGTTGCAGGATACAAGTAATTTAATTTGGGATGATAAATTATCAGTGTCTCAGCACTACTTATAGTGGTATTAAAGAAAAGAAAAACCTTTGAAAAACTTCAGGTGTTTGGATTTTTTTAAATTATTTCATTCCCGGTGAAATAATTAGAACTTTCTTAGCCATGTTTCTCTATGAAAATGTTTGAAATATGACATCATTATGACCTTCTTACTAATTGGTGGTCACTATTGCTCAAGTACTAGGCAGCATTAGAGACAGAAATTATTAGATGAGATTACAGACCAGAGTGAGAAAGATTTAATTGATAGATGTCTGAACTAAAATTGGATAGCTGTTATTACATCATTCTGAGTGTATTTCTCAAAAGAGAATTTTATTTCAGTGTGAATTTCTGTACAGTAAATGAAAAGATTTTGAAAAAAGCATGTGCTTATTATGTTGGCAATAATTTTTGGTGAACTTAGAACACAGACAAACTTACAAGTTTTACATTAGTTCTACTGGATTAAAATGTGTTTAACATTTTGATGCTAAACTTAAGAAATGCTTCTTATACGCAGCATTGTAGAGATGCCTGTTTCTTGACTAAAATGAATATATCATTTTGTGAGAAATGTGAAAAAAAAATTCATTTTTGGATGGAAAATTAAATTTGAAGTGAAACTGTTGAAAATTAAATCTATATGTGCAAGAACCAAACCAGTAATTATAAAACCAGCTTTATTTCCAGTTACAGTCATCTCATAAAGTAGAAATAAGACCTTCATTTCTTGTATTTACTTCCTCAGAATATATCAACAAACCCTTTCTTTGCTCAGTACTTTTAATGCTGTTAAGCACATTGTCTATCCCATATAAAAAAAACTACCTCCTTCATTATTTTTAAACTGTAGGGTAGCACTAGGCAAATCCTGGTCATAAGAAAAACACAAAATGTAACAAAAATACAGAGACAAGTGCCTAGGTTTTCATTATATCTGTGATTACATGGCATCTGTCTGAAATGTTCTACTACAGAATCTCATAAAAATTTTAAAAAATTATGTTTCTTTACAGTTTTGAGTAATATTTTTAGTCATCTGCTTCATTGATTCAACATGCATTAAGGAGGTCTGTTTTGTGGAATTAGTGACTATTTGATAGGCTCCCTTCAACTTGAAAGTAATTTTTAGGACTATGTTCCAATATGTTTTTCACAAAACAAAATATTTGTAGGGGGCAATACTGAGACCACGTTTAGCTAAAAATACTCATGGTAGTGATCCTCAGAGAATTTGTGGGAAATGGTAGGTATTTGTCCTTTTTATATTTTCTGCAAGGAAAAGCCTTATATAAATGTGCCATGAACAAGAATATATTAATTTGTAACGAAGAAAATAGAAGAGAAAAATAAAATCCCACCTAAATTTTTTAGATGTCAATGAGCATAAGAAAAAGAATCAATAATATTAGTAAAACAGATAAGCAAAAAAAAGCTTCTTCAGAACTTTTCTCATATGAGCCGCAGGTAAAGCAGTTTTTCAGCCTCTCTTTCCGAAAAATATTATGGTTTATTAAAAAAGAGTTTGTGAAAGAGAGTGTGCAGGATGAAGTAGGTCCCTCTGAGGTGGTTTTACATTGCACAAATGGCTGCTTGCCTTCCTACTTTTAAGATGCACGGAAATTAAAGTTGCAGTTAAGGGCAAGGAAGAAAACCCTACCTTGTCTCCTTCTTCAACCTCACAGATTTTCTCTTCAGTTGCAGGGTTAAAGACTGCAAATTTTTTACCACTGACTGAGTTGTGCCATTCATTGTTTATAAATATCTGCAGGGGAAGAAAGAGTGCAACAGTATTAGTAACACATACACAGTTGTTGTCTGTTCCGTGTTTCAGTGAATAAACCTACCTTTCATAGCTGAGAGCTGCCAGACTGATAGATGCCTGAACTACAGCTGGGTAGCTGTTATTACATTACTCTGAAGAGATGAGTAATCACAGACACGCTTAACCAGGACCAGCTTTTTAAAATTCACTTCCTTTGGAGAGGAAAACTTTCTCTCCATTGCTTTTTTATTTTGTTTCATGGCATAAAAATATGCTGGTGTAAAGTGGTCCTTCCTGTCTCTGAAGTAGGAGGGAGGTTCAGCCCTAAATGACCTATGGAAAACACCCTGAGTTCCTGTACTCTCAGGGCTGGGAGCAATGCAGGTCCTTTCATGGCCTAACACAAGTAAACCAGTCCTTGGATTTAGTCAGTGTAGTATATTGAATGCAGAATACCTTGGAGATTACTCTGTTAATTAGCTTTGCTTTGATTTATCTTCAGTCTCTCCTGCCAAAAAAAGAAAATCCCAACCAAAACCAAACCAAATCATACCCACAAATAAACAAAAGCAATAGCAGGGATTTTTGAAATTGAAGCTGAGACTCAAAACCACCCTGTCATGGTCAATTGAATGAGTTAAAGAATCCTGGAATGGCTAAGGCTGGAAGGAACCACAGTGAGGTCATATGGTCCAATCTCCCTGCTCAGGTAGGGTTGTATTAGAGCACCTTGCACAGAATTGCACCCAGATGGTTCTGTGTGCTTGGGACATACTAAAGGACCCCTGGCTGAAATTTGATGTACTTCTCTCTGTTCACAAATGTAAAACAGAGCCTGGGTCCTACCTGTGGGTGCACGAGACCTGTACTACTCTAGAGCCTGCCATCTCTGGAGCACTGTTGGTAAAATGATCAAAGTGGTTTAGTTTCTTTTTTAACTGTAGGTTAACCATAAAGCAGAAAGGAAATGCTCTTTGAAAAGACACCATAAATGCACAGCTGCTAAAAAGAGGAGGTGTAAGTTTCTAATAAGTGTTTTGTCCACTTCTTGGAGTGGGCAAGATAAAGTATAGAGTCCAAAACTAACAGCACCCGTCCTTGTCTGCCTGACCCTCTGTGCTCTCTGGGCTCAAGCCAATGCTGAAATGGCTGTGCCATGCTAGGCTGTCCTACCATACCTTGAGCCCACCCTCCTGATGCTGGTGGGCTGGTGCACTCCCTCCTCAGTGGCTTCCAGAGCTCAGGTTGTGCTTCTCCCCAGAGTCAAGGCACCTTGCCCACAGTTACTGGAGCCTAGCAGTGAGATCAGCTGGCACTCTCCATTGGGACAAAGAACCTAGTGCTGCTGCTTCCAGTAACAGGAACTTTGAAATAGAGAACCAGAAGATACTTTGGTGTAGGCAAAGCAGATGATGGTTGACTCAAGACATGGCAGGGCAGTATCAAGGTGCCAGAACTGCAGGATAAATGGTTTTTGTCACAGAAACATGAGGAATAAATAAATCCTTCCCCTGCAACCACATGTCATTAAAATGTGACAGATTCCAGGGAATTCATTTTCTGCACAATATTAAAACTGGTTGCGTAGTTGTTAATGATTGGTAAATAGTTTATTATTAGCCATCAATATTGATAAAATTAATATCCATAAATGGATATGGCAATAATCTGTTAATATATTCCTCTATTATATTAATTTAGTTCTGTATTTTTCTGTGTGTCATTATGTGGGCAACTTATATAGTGTCATGGCCACCTCTGACCATCAGGAATGACCAGAAAAGTCCTGATTTAACAAAAGCTCTCTGTGAAATAAATATCTAAGTCCATAGAAATTTCTTATAGGCTATGAAGCAAGTTATAAGAGTAGCCACACAAAATTCCAACTGTGGTAAAAGGACAGAGACAGCAGTTAAATGGTTTATATGACAGTAACCCTTAGACCTGAGGTGACATACACACGTGACCAAGGTCCAGGAAGAAAAAAGGTTTTTCTTCTGCGTGTTCTCCAGTTTATATCCCTTAACAAAGCGTGATCTTAAGTCATTAACTACATCACAATAACTTAATATGTTCATTGGTGCAAAGCAATCAGCGTCAATATAATTGGCAAAAGTTTTACAGAAATTTAATAAGGCACATATACACATCTACTTAGGCACGTAGTCTAGCTTACAAAAATTCTCATGTATCTTTTCTAATCGGTTTCCATGCTGACGCCTTGTCTTCTTCCTTGCTATGGATACACCCGAAAATCATCAAGTGTTATTTCTTCTATTAACTCAGCTTTGCTTGCAGGCCAGCTGTCAAGCCCCTCCATATATGACAAAAGCCATTGCCAAGAAAAGAGACAAAGTAAAAGGTAAATATTAACATAACACTGCCATGATGTTACAGTATGCCAAATTCATATCTGTCTGTGAAAGGAATAATAGAAAAACATACCATTTTTGGAAATATTTTAAGTGCTTTTTTAAATACTACATTTGTTGCACCAATCAATATCACCTATAATATTAGTTTAGAATATATTTCTTATTAATATTTCCAATACCATTCCTGTTTAAAACATAGCTTCATTGTAATACACATGCATACAACATTGTATCAGAGTTACATAAATCAAACTATCCGTATGTCTTTCGTAAGCTAGATGGTGGCCTTGCAAAATGGGGGTGAGAAAGATGGGAAAGGAAAAAACCAAAACTCTCATGTAAGCTGTATTAACACATTTCAGGCAGCTGCACTCATAAACGTGCATGCAGCCATGCCCATAAAGTATTTTCTGCAAACAGGGTGTGGGTCTCTAAATCCAGGCAGCTCTGAAGTACCAGCTGACAGCAGCCTCCAGCAGCAGCCTTGACCTGCTGAGGAAAACAATGCTTGGCATCACCTTGCAATAGGTTGGAGTGTTTTGTCAGCGAGTCAGAGCTCCACTGGCAGCTCCTCAGCCACAAACACAAAGGACCTGCCCCTCTGTGACGAGTGCTGAGCACTGGGTGGTCTGTGGTGGCTGTCTAGGGCCCACCTGGTGTAGGGCTACAAATTCATTTTGCAAAGATTTAGCAATCTAGTTACAGACATTTTGTAACTGTTACTTCACTGGAATTTTCGGAGAGAAGGTTTTTTAAGTTATTATTTCAACAACCCAAAGAGTAAATGACTGTTCAGATTTCTTTGCAGTAGAAGTGGAAATACAGACTTGCAGCAGATGAGACTCTAGACTGTTGAGTATTTTAAATAAAGCACAGGCAGCATCAGTCAAAAACCCTCTGATGTTGTTATTCCTCAATGTCATAGGGCAATAAAACCTTGCATTTCTGAAATGATTGATTTCAGTTCAAATGGTCTAATACCATCCATTTGGTGCTGAAGTAACCTGCAAGGCTACACTCTTTCTGTCCTTGTACACAGTTGGTTTTGTCACTCAGATGACCTGAGCAGAGAATGGAGACAAGAGACCTGAACTTTGCCTTTCCTTTTTTGCCATCTCAATGGTTTATTTTCCTTCAGTTCTGGAGTACTTTGAAAGAATTTTGAATTCATTTTGCAGTATCTGCTAGATGGGAAGTGCCATATTTGTGCCTGTGCTACATGAGGGAGGAAAGCATTTTACTCTGTACAGCTTTGCTTCTGACAAACAACACAATAGCTCTGCTGAAAAAAATTTTAGGGTCTTTACATTAGGTGTCATCATCTTATGAATCATAACTTTTTGCTATGCAGTCTGTACAGGCTTTCAGGATTCAGTGCCTCTGCAAAATAACTTAGAAGTACAGATTAAAAAGAAAATTTCTGCTGTGTCACTGTTTCTATATTCAGCATCTTTCTATAAACTCACTGTTTGCTCAGGAGGAATTTTTAAACAATTCACTAATTTTGATTTACATTATAATTCATACAGAGATGTAGTCAAGAAAGGTAATGGAACTAACTAAGAAGTGGACCTTCCCTAACTTAGCTGTTAAGGATAGCTTTTTAAACATGGAAATAAAGGTCTAAGCTATCTTCTCTTTATATATCAGAAACTCTTCCAAACTTACAGTGTAAGAAAAAGTAAAGCCTCTTTCCTCTTTTGGAACCTGAAATTTTTCCCTGGCTATAACAAAACCTTTCTTGACAATCCTCTTCATTCGAGCCCGGTTTCCTGTTTTACAGAGATAAAAGTAATCACCAGATTTGAGCCCTTCCTCATCTGATGGGTCTCAAGCCTTCTCATGTGGACTGTGAAGCTGGGATTTCACAAAGAGCACGTTTGTACAGGCCAGGAACAAGGAGGAGGCACCAGGGCTGAAGCTGGACACGTGCTGGAGGCAGCTCAGCATCCCTCCTGTGAGGGGGTGCACAGTGCTGAGTAACTGTTGAACCTGTTCACTCTGCTTACGCAGATTGCGACAGCCACCCAGGTATTCCTGAGTACAATAACTCAATAAAAATTTACTCAGTAGTAAATTTGACAGAGACATCTAAGCCCTAAAGTTTTGTGGCCCAAGATAAGGCTCATTTCAAGTGCTAGAAGTTCAAATTTACTCGTCTAAAATTACATTATGGAATCTCACTGGGTTCTTTGATTAAAAAGATTAAAATATGTGGCATTTCTTAAAGTACTACCAAAGAATGAAAATTTAAGCTTTAAAGTAATATGTCAATATAGATGTTGTTGTGAAATCTCTTTTTTTCCTCCCCCGTCAAGTTTTTCCTTACAAGAATTTTATATTTGGCTAATATTCCATGTAACTTTCTTTCTCTCCCTTGCAATATGCTATTATTTATGGAGGAATTACATTTTACTGCTGCAATGGACTAATAATCATAGAACATACTCTTTCTATTAAATATTAGGTAACTTTTTTGATTTTCCACTTAGGGACTCTGTGTCCACAAAGTGAGCTGATCTTAAAAAGAGTAAGTTTCTGTAGTAACTCGCTAGCTCATTACCTTTCCCCAGATATTCCAGCTCCATTTTTGAGCTTTTATGCCTGGCCTTTGTTTTTGAAGCTAGTGGCTGCAGCATTTTAATGTTCAGCTATAATTTTTCTTTACTCAGAGTGTCTTACCCTTCCAGACTTCTTCCTGCTATTCCACATGTGGCTGAGCAAGAGAATGTTCAGCTCTTTTCTTCCCCTCATGCAATTTGACAACCTAATAATTAACTAATCTGAGTTTCTCTGATTAAAGGAGTACTGCAGGGTTTAGTGGATGTGAAAGCATCACGGCAGAAAGCATTTGTCAAGTAATCATTGTCTAATTCCTCAGTGTTGACTAAGTAAAATATTTACTAACACATTTTTAGCTAGCTACCAAAACTCACTGGGTTAATGGAAATATCTTTAAAGGAGGTTCATATACGAAACCAACTCAAGTTTATTTTATGGTTCAAAATCCAAGCCAATTCCAGTGTTTAAAATACATTTGATTTGATGTGTGAAAGTTGAATTTCATGAAGAGTGTTAAGGGTTATACCATATGTAAAAGGTTTACTCTAAAATATATCTGTATTGACCTATAGATCATTTGGTTAAGCGACCTTGTGAAAAGCCACAAATGATCCCAAACAGAAAAGAAAATAGAGAGACTGTTAAGTAAAGAGAGTCCTTGGAACATCTCCTGCAGATTTCTCTTCAGGTCCTTTTGTGAGGACTGTTGGTATTATGCAATGGCAGAAAAGGATAAATTGGAGGTTGTGAAGATGAAGGATCTGGTTCTAGCTGATTTAGACAGAAAGGTTAATGCATCAGCAGCAATTAGTGCTTCCCTCATCTTGATCCTTCCAGTGCTACTAGCCACCCACATGCCATGTTCCAGCTTGTGTGGGACAGGAGAGGAATGGGATGGGTACACAAGAGTGCAAAGGCCTCGTTAAACTGGGGGATGAGTGTGGCACATGGGGTGACATTTCTGTTTTCCCAGCTCCCTGTCCCTCAGTACACTGCTGGGCTTTCAGACAATCCTGTGTGATATTTGAAGAGAGGAGGAAAGAATTGCAAAAATCAAGCCTCCAGAGGCATGCTAGATTTTGTAAACAGGGGCATTGCTTTTCTATACTGTTAGAATTTTTATGCAGTTTTAAAGGAAATGGTACCTATTGTCAAGGCAAAAGAAATGTTTATTATGTGACCCTCTCCTTGACTGCACACTACAAACTAGACTTTTTAACAATGCTGGCTGTCCTTCGGTTGCTTTTTTGTACTAACAGAATCGATTCTTAATAACGAAATATTTTAAAAGCATAGAAATATTTACAGGAATTTGTGGTTTTTATATTCAGTTACATCACGTGGTGGTTTTTTGCATATCAGTTGTTTTCCTTTAAAAAGCTAAAAGATCAAGGACTAAAATAATTTTTTTTTGAGACAGTAACAGCAGTAGCAGGCTACTACATGGCAGAACTATATATCTTTCCTGTTAAATATTTACAAAATAAGATCCTTTGTGATTTATTCAAGAAAGACATGTAGTGGAACATGGTTAAATTTTCCATTTGGAAAAAAGGATAGCATGGAATTTAAAAGAACTAATTTAGATGAACACCTACTCTAGGAAAAGAAATTAAGCAGTGGTTTTAGAAAATAAAATTATTTGCCTTGCAATGGTATCAAGAAAAAGAAAAGAACAGTAACCAAGAATCTCCAGAGTTAAGGGGTTCTTTCTGATCAATTCCAACCTGAATGTTTCAGAGGGCAAAGCTTCTGTCAACATTTTTCCAAAGTTCTAGCAAATATCTGTGTGCTATGATACAATATTATGATATAAAATCAGCAAAGAGTCTTTTAAAGCTGGAAACACAAGTCTGGATTCAGACCTTCTTTATCTGTAGATTTCTAACTCTACATGGAAAGAATTTTCTGTTTTGAGGAGTTTCTGGTAATATTGCATAGTTAGATTGGTAGACTATATCTAGTTCATTAGCTCCTTTTTTACCTGAAAAACAAATTCAAAACCACATTCATTTTCTCTAATGTAAATATGTGACCAGAATTAATTTTATTTTAGTTTTGTTTTCACGCATCCCTTTCCATGTAAATTT